>NC_056436.1:41749428-41891616 GCF_018296145.1 Oncorhynchus tshawytscha | reverse complement strand
AACAACCAAGAATAATGTGCAAATATTGTACAATCCAGGTGTGCAAAGAAAAAAAAGAAGAAAAAATATTCCACTTTGATTGACCAGCTCAAATCGGTCTTATGTAGCAAAATTTGAAATTGTGTTTTTTACATTGGATAAAAGTAGAGATTCAGAGCTACAAAATGGCATGTCATACACTTGAGTTGAGGAACAGTAGGAATCCTGGATCATTGTTATTCTAACTTCCGCAACGCATATAAGGCCCTCTCCCGCCCTCCTTTTGGAAAAGCTGACCACGACCCCATTTTGTTGCTCCCAGCCTATCGACAGAGACTAAAACAGGAAGCTCCCGTGCTCAGGTCTGTTCAACGCTTTTCCGACCAATCTGATTCCACGCTTCAAGATTGCTTCGATCATGTGGATTGGGATATGTTCCGCATTGCGTCAAAAAACAACATTGACGAATACGCTGATTTGGTGAGCGAGTTTATTAGCAAGTGCATCAGCGATGTCGTAACTATTAAAACATTCCCAAACCAGAAACTGTGGATCGATGGCAGCATTCGCTCGAAACTGAAAGCGTGAACCACTGCTTTTAACCAAGGTGACCGGAAACATAACCGAATACAAACAGTGTAGCTATTCCCTCCGCAAGGCAATCAAACAAGCTAAGAGTCAGTATAGAGACAAAGTAGAGTCGCAATTCAACGGCTCAGACACAAGAGGTATGTGGCAGGGTCTACAGTCAATCACGGATTACAAAAAGAAAACCAGCCCCGTCGCGGACCAGGATGTCTTGATCCCAGACAGACTAAACAACATCTTTGCTCGCTTTGAGGACAATACAGGGCCACTGATATGGCCCGCTACCAAAACCTGTGGATTCTCCTTCACTGCAGCCGACATGAGTAAAACATTTAAACGTGTTAACCCTCGCAGGGCTGCAGGCCCAGACGGCAGCCCCAGCCGCGTCCTCAGAGCATGTGCAGACCAGCTGGCTGGTGTGTTTACGGACATATTCAATCAATCCTTATCCCAGTCTGCTGTTCCCACATGCTTCAAGAGGGCAACCATTGTTCCTGTTCCCAAGAAAGCTAAGGTAACTGAGCTAAACGACTACCTAGCGTAGCACTCACTTCCGTCATCATGAAGTGCTTTGAGAGACTATTCAAGGACCATATCACCTCCACCCTACCTGACACCCTAGACCCACTCCAATTTGCTTACCGCCCCAATAGGTCCACAGACGACGCAACCACACTGCACACTGCCCTAACCCATCTGGACAAGAGGAATACCTATGTGAGAATGCTGTTCATCTCCACAACTTTGTCCCTGACCTGTTTGGAAAGCTCCTTGGTCTTCATGGTGCCGCTTGCTTGGTGGTGCCCCTTGCTTAGTGGTGTTGCAGACTCTGGGGCCTTTCAGAACACGTGCATATATACTGAGATCATGTGGACAGAACATGTGACACTTAGATTTATTTAACTAATTGTGTGACTTCTGAAGGTAATTGGTTGCACTACATCTTATTTAGGGTCTTCCTAGCAAAGGGGGTGAATACATATGCATGCACCACTTTTCCGGTTTTATTTATTTTTTTGAATTTTTTGAAACAAGTAATTTTTTTCATTTCACTTCACCAATTTGGACTATTTTGTGTATGTCCATTTCATGAAATCCAAATAAAAATCCATTTAAATTACAGGTTGTAATGCAACAAAATTTGAAAAATACCAAGGGGGTGAATACTTTTGCAATGCACTGTATATATATCTGAAAATGTAACTATCTTACCCGTGGTCTGAAATCGGAGTAGATAGCCAGAGCAAATTACCAGCTAGTACATCTATCAAAAGTTGTTGCAGAGACATTCTATTGAAATGGATACTTGCATAATGGAGTCTTTTTTAAGACAAGTAGCTAGCTAGCTAAACAATAATAATAAACATAATCACAACTCATGATGTTACTACCTTGCATGAATCTGCAGGTAGCTAACAACCAGATTCAATGTTAGCTAGCTATAACTAGTCAAGAAAATGTGTCTGAGATACGAAGAATAAAATCATACACATAACGTTAGCTAGCGAGCCAGCCAGCTAACATTATCTAGCTAACAGTACATATTAACTTGAAATTAAACCACTTTCTGTCAAAATTAGCAATGTGTAATATCTGAAAATGTAGCTAGCTAGACTATTTTACCCGTACACATCATGGTTGGATGCGTCTCCTGTCAGATGCCATGGTTGCCCTTAGTTTGAAGATGTATTCCGGAGACAGGTGTTTTCTCCACCTCCTTAGCTATCATACTCAAATTCCACTGATTTCAAAACTCCAGAAAGTGGAGAATATATACATAATGTTTACTAGCGAGCCAGCCAGCTAACGTTAGCTAGCTAACAATACACTTTAACTTGACATTAGGTTTATGCAGTTTTACTACGCAATACATTAAAACAAGCCATGTTAGACAGGATTACCTATACATACGGAGCATCTCAAATAAACAGAAACGTGTTATGTGGCAGACCAATCTAAACTCATCTCTCGGCATGTCCAGTCCACTCATTATCTGAGTCAATCGTGGTTGCTGTCTTATTCTCTGGCTAAACCAACTAGGCTCGTAATTGAACAATTACATTTTTATTTACAGATGGCATACACGTTTGTTATTTAAGCCACATGAAAGTTAACATGTTCGAGAAGGCATATCTGCGGCTCTCCTGTGAAGTATTGACCCGCGACATAAGCCTAGTTTCTTGAAACGGGTCACATTTAAGTATTGTGTGTAGATGTGTTGACAAAAAAAATGGCAATTAAATCCAGGGATGTGAATTCTTTCTGAAGGCACTGTAAGTCACATATCATCAATGATACTATTTAGGCTATTAGTTACAATTACAGTTACGATGTTTTGTTCAGATACTATCTGGGGAGGCAGGTAGCCTAGTGTTTAGGCCAGTAACCGAAAGGTTGTTAGATCGAATCCCAGAGCTGACAAGGTAAAAATCTGTCATTCTGCCCCTGAACAAGGCAGTTAACCCACTGTCCCTAGGCTGTCGTTGTAAATAAGAATTTGTTCTTAACTGACTTGCCATGTTAAATAAAGGTAAAAATTTTTTTTTTAAATCTAAGTTAAAGAATACACGTATATTATATTTGTCACATGCTTCCTAATCAACAAGATGTAAAGTGACATGTATATGGGTCCTTTTCTAACAAGGCAGAGTTAAAGATATTAAAAAATGTATGGTGACACGAGGAATAAACACACAGTTAATAACGAATAAAAATAACATGGTAGTACCAGTACTGAAGCGAAGTATGAGGTACTTGAGGTAGCTATGTACATACAGGTAGGGGTAAAGTGACTAGGCAACAGGTAAGATAATAGAAAGTAGCAGCAGTGTGAAAGTGTGTGAGTGTGTTTGTGGTGTCAGTATGCATGTGTTCGCATGTTACGTGTGTGTGGGCGTATGTAGTGTGTGTGTGTTGTTGTGTCAGTGTAACTGTGTGTGGGTGGGTAGAGTCCAGTGTGTTTACATAGAGGGTTAGTGGGTTAGTGTAAAAAATGTGTGTGCGTTGGGGTGTGTATGTGTGTTGGTGTGTCAGTGTAAGTATGTGTGAGTGCGTGGGTAGAGTCCAGTGTGTGTAAATAGAGTCCAATCTAGAGAGTTAGTGCAAAAAAAGGGTCAATGCAGCTAGTTTGTGTAGCCATTTGATTTGCTATTTAGCAGTCTTGTAAAGAAGTCTTACGGCTTGGGGGTAGTAGATGTTGGTTACAGATTTGGTAACCTCTGGACCTTGGCACCGGATCACCGCTGCTACCGATTGGATATAGTGGCTAACGCCACTGCCACGAAGCTAGCACCAGTTAGCCGTGAGCCAGGCACATCTCCCGGCTAGCAAACTAAATTCCACAATACCTCTTTCGCCATCTGGCTTGGATTCTCTGTCGACACGGCGCCCCCCCGCACCACCACGACTGGTCTGCCGACGAATACTCCATCCGCTGTGCCTTCAACCGGCCTCCGTCGGAGCAGACGCTACTAACTTTAAATGCTGTGTCGCTAGCATAGTGGGGCTCCCCTGTTCCATCTACTGCTGTTTATTTATTTTTTATCTGTCGGCCCCAGTCGCGAACTCAGGCTCTGTGTGTAGTTAATCCGACCCTCTCTGCCAAGTCATCACCATTTTACCTGCTGTTGTTGTGTTAGCTGATTAGCTGGTTTCATGCATGTCAACATCAGAAGCCTCCTCCCTAAGTTTGTTTTACTCACTGCTTTAGCACACTCTGCCAAGCCTGATGTCCTTGCTGTGTCTGAATCCTGGCTTAGGAAGGCCACCAAAACGTCTGAGATTTCCATACCAAACTATAACATTTTCCGTCAAGATAGAACTGCCAAAGGGGGAGGAGTTGCAGTCTACTGCAGAGATAGCCTGCAAAGTAATGTCATACTTTCCAGGTCCATACCCAAACAGTTCTAATTTTAAAAATGAATCTCTCCAGAAATAAGTATCTCACTGTTGCCACCTGCTATCGACCCCCCTCAGCTCCCAGCTGTGCCCTGGACACCATTTGTGAATTGATCGCCCCCCATCTAGCTTCAGAGTTTGTTCTGTTAGGTGACCTAAACTGGGATATGCTTAACACCCCGGCAGTCCTACAATCTAAGCTAGATGCCCTCAATCTCACACAAATCATCAAGGAACCCACCAGGTACAACCCTAAATCTGTAAACAAGGGCACCCTCATTGACGTTATCCTGACCAACTGGCCCTCCAAATACACCTCCGCTGTCTTCAATCAGGATCTCAGCGATCACTGCCTCATTGCCTGTATTCGCTACGGGTCCGCAGTCAAACGACCACACCTAATCACTGTCAAACTCTCCCTAAAACACTTCTGCGAGCAGGCCTTTCTAATCGACCTGGCCCGGGTATCCTGGAAGGATATTGATCTCATCCCGTCAGTTGAGGATGCCTGGTCATTCTTTAAAAGTAACTTCCTCACCATCTTAGATAAGCATGCTCCGTTCAAAAAATGCAGAACTAAGAACAGATTTAGCCCCTGGTTCACTCCAGAACTGACTGCCCTCGACCAGCACAAAAACATTCTGTGGCGGACTGCAATAGCATCGAATAGTCCCCGCGATATGCAACTGTTCAGGGAAGTCAGGAACCGATACACGCAGTCAGTCAGGAAAGCAAAGGCCAGCTTTTTCAAGTAGAAATTTGCATCCTGTAGCTCTAACTCCAAAAAGTTCTGGGACACTGTAAAGTCCATGGAGAACAAGAGAACCTCCTCCCAGCTGCCCACTGCACTGAGGCTAGGTAACACGGTCACCACCAATAAAGCCATGATAATCGAAAACTTCAACAAGCATTTCTCAACGGCTAGCCATGCCTCGGCCAACAGCTCCCCCCTCTCCTTTACCCAAATCCAGATAGCAGATGTTCTGAAAGAGCTGCAAAACCTGGACCCGTACAAATCAGCTGGGTTTGACAATCTGGCCCCTCTATTTCTGAAACTATCCGCCGCCATTGTAGCAACCCCTGTTACCAGCCTGTTCAACCTCTCTTTCATATCGTCTGAGATCCCCAAGGACTGGAAAGCTGCCGCGGTCATCCAACTCTTCTAAGGGGGAGACACCATGGACCCAAACTGTTACAGACCTATATCCATCCTGCCCTGCATATCTAAGGTCTTCGAAAGCCAAGTCAACAAACAGATCAATGACCATCTCGAATCCCACCTTACCTTCTCCGCTGTGCAATCTGGTTTCCGAGCCGGTCACGGGTGCACCTCAGCCACGCTAAAGGTACTAAACGATATCATAACCGCCATCGATAAAAGACAGTACTGTGCAGCCGTCTTCATCGACCTGGCCAAGGCTTTCGACTCTGTCAATCACCATATTCTTATCAGCAGACTCAGCAGCCTCGGTTTTTCTAATGACTGCCTTGCCTGGTTCTCCAACTACTTTGCAGACAAAGTTCAGTGTGTCAAATCGGAGGGCATGTTGTCCGGTCCTCTGGCAGTCTCTATGGGGGTGCCACAGGGTTCAATTCTCGGGCCGACTCTTCTCTGTATATATCAATGATGTTGCTCTTGCTGCGGCCGATTCCCTGATCCACCTCTACGCAGACGACACCATTCTGTATACTTCTGGCCCTTCCTTGGACACTGTCCTATCTAACCTCCAAACGAGCATCAATGCCATACAACCCTCCTTCCGTGGCCTCCAACTGCTAGTAAAGCTAGTAGTAAAGCTAGTGTCAGCTAGTAAAACCAAATGCATGCTTTTCAACCGTTCGCTGCCTGCACCCGCACGCCCGACTAGCATCACCACCCTGGATGGTTCCGACCTAGAATATGTGGACATCTATAAGTACCTAGGTGTCTGTCTAGACTGTAAACTCTCCTTCCAGACTCATATCAAACATCTCCAATCCAAAATCAAATCTAGAATCGGCTTTCTATTTCGCAACAAAACCTCCTTCACTCACACCTTCACTCACAACTTACCCTAGTAAAACTGACAATCCTACCGATCCTCGACTTCGGCGATGTCATCTACAAAATGGCTTACAATACTCTACTCAGCAAACTGGATGCAGTTTATCACAGCGCCATCCGCTTTGTTACTAAAGCACCTTATACCACCCACCACTGCGACCTGTATGCTCTAGTCGGCTGGCCCTCGCTACATATTCGTCGCCAGACCCACTGGCTCCAGGTCATCTACAAGTCCATGCTAGGTAAAGCTCCGCCTTATCTCAGTTCACTGGTCACGATGGCAACACCCACCCGTAGCAGGCGCTCCAGCAGGTGTATCTCACTGATCATCCCTAAAGCCAACACCTCATTTGGCCACCTTTCCTTCCAGTTCTCTGCTGCCTGTGACTGGAACGAATTGCAAAAATCTTTGAAGTTGGAGACTTTTATCTCCCTCACCAACTTTAAACATCTGCTATCTGAGCAGCTAACCGATCACTGCAGCTATACATAGTCCATCGGTAAATAGCCCACCCAATTTACCTACCTCATCCCCATACTGTTTTTATTTATTTACTTTTCTGCTCTTTTGCACACCAGTATCTCTACCGGCACATGAACATCTGATCATTTATCACTCCAGTGTTAATCTGCTAAATTGTAATTATTCGCCTACCTCCTCATGCCTTTTGCACACAATGTATATAGACTCTTTTTCTTTCTTTAAATGTAAAAACATTTCTACTGTGTTATTGACTTGTTTATTGTTTACTCCATGTGTAACTCTGTGTTGTCTGTTCACACTGCTATGCTTTATCTTGGCCAGGTCGCAGTTGTAAATGAGAATTTGTTCTCAACTAGCCTACCTGGTTAAATAAAGGTGAAATAAATAAATAAAAGAAAATAAACATCCAATTAACTCAAATGATGTCAATTATCCCACCAGAAGCTTCTAAAGCCATGACATAATTTTCTTGAATTCTCCAAGCTGTTTAGAGGCACAGTCAACTTAGTTTATGTAAACTTCTGACCCACTGGAATTGTGATCCATAAGTGGAATAATCTGTCTGTAAACAATTGTTGGAAAAGTAGATGTCCTAACCGACTTGCCAAAACTATAGTTTGTTAACAAGAAATGTGTTGAGTGTTTGAAAAACAAGTTTTATTCATGACTCCAACCTAAGTGTATGTAAACTTCCGACTTCAACTGTATGTCATTTTTTTTTAAACGATATACACATAAAATATTCTACATATTCAATCTTAGAAAATGGATATGATTTATGAGTTGTTTGTAACTTAGCATTCAGGATTCCTGGCACACTCATAAATGCAATAACACCGCTCTACTAATTGCATGGCTTAAACCAAGCTTTATTCCCGATATTCATCTAAACCAATTAAGTGAGCGGGGGGGGCTTAATCCTTGGTTGAATGTTTAAGTACATGCTCATCCTGACGTCATACAAGCCCTCACTCCACAAGCCACATGTCTGCTAGACTGAATTTATTTGGGTTATTTGCCTCTGTTAAGAGACCTAGAATGGGCCATTGAATTCAATGGCCTTTGCTTCAGGGTAAGGATTAGAGAAAAGGTGGGGAAAAAAGTGGTGTCTGATATTACCACCCATCCCTCCTGTTCCCATAGGCCGAGGCAAAGCCTGCTCATGCTGAGCGAGAGAGTGGCTCTATCCGTGGGTCTATATTGGACATACTGTAGGGATGAGTGGAGTGACTCCGTGAGCTCATCACTGCTGTGGCTCAGCCACGGTAAAGAGGAGAGAAAAAAAGAGATTATGGAATCCTGATTGAGCACCCTCAGCACTGCCATTCATCAACCTAATTAGTCATAATCAGTGGCATCCGCAGAGAGGGGGATGATAGGAAAGAAAAAAGACTAACTGAGTGAAAAGGTAGGGAAGGGGTAAAAAAAAAAGCATGTTTTGTATTAAACCAAAAGCTATACACACCACAGGAGGCTGCTGAAGGTAGAACGGCTCATAAGGATGTCCAGAACGGAGCAACTGGAAACCATGTGTTTGATGTATACACACAGTAAATTATTGCTGAGTTGGACTTTTGTACTTGCCGAGAATTGTTGGAATATTAATTCATATGTAAACAATGACGCATAGATCTACATCAGTGTTTCCCAAACTGTGGGGGTCAGTACAGCTTTCAATGTACTCTTGTAAGATGTAATAGTGGAGTGCACAAGCTGCAATTTCGAAATTGGGTAGTGCATCATCAGTTTTCCTCTTGTCATGTCAGTCTTTGCATACCTTAGAGAGCTATTTATAACTTGTCAGAAATGTCCAGATCAATTTTCCCATGTCAGCTGTTTTTTAGCTAGGTTTTTCAGCCCATAGATTTAGCTCAAATATCATATAAAATTGCACGAAAACTGCAACATTTTCTCTGCACCCCATGACAAAATGTGTAGAATTGCTGGGAATAAGCTTTAAACCTGCAACATTATCTCTCCACCAACAAGAGGGAACAGTTTGTGTCATGAACAGTGCTTGTGCCCATAGAAACAGACGTGGCGCTCCAATGCTTCCCACATTTGGATCGAGTTGGCTGGATGTCCTTTGGGTGGTGGACCATTTTTGATACACACAGAAAATGTTAAGTGTGAAAAACCCAGCAGTGTTGCAGTTTTTGAGACAAACCGGTGCGTCTGGCACCTACGACCGTAACCCGTTCAAGGGCATTGAAATATTTTGTATTGCGCATTCACCCTCTGAATGGCACAAACACAATCAATGTCTCAATTGTCTCAAGCCTTTAAAATCCTTCTTTAACCTGTCTCCTCCACTTCAATGACCTTGATTTAACAAGTGACATCAACAAGGGATCATATATTTCACCTGGATTCACCTGATCAGTCTATGTCATGGAAAGAGCACATGTTCTTAATGTTTGGTAAACTCAGTGCATTTCAAAGGACAAAATCTGTCACATAGCCTACTGTACTGAATAGGCACTCTTACTCCATCCTAGATGTGTAGCAATGGTTTTGGGAGGTCTAGGACTATGCTGTGAGATGTGCAGTGTGTAAATTGTCTGGTGCCTGCTGGACAGACAGGCTTTAATAACCAGTCCAAGGGCCTGGGGAGCACCAATCAAGGAGTTTCCAGGCCAGCCAACCCCTTTACACATGCTGATCTGATTGCCTTCATTTATTATTTAATCAAAATGTGGCTGCTTTGATGTAGTGTACATTATGAGAGTTTAAAATTTAAACACTTGAAAATTGACTGGTAATTCTGACTAAAACATCCCTCCAGGTAAAAGTATTAGCCAGTGTGCACTTTATTTCCATTGTTGAGAGACACCTGAGAGAAGAACTGTGATTGAGCCTACCACTTCCTCTCCCACATTGGCATTGCCATCATCCAGCCATTAAGTGCTAATAAAACATTTCAGCTACAAGCTGAAATGGACTCAATGAATCATTTAATACAATACAAAAGGGGATAATTGTAGAAAATCAATCGAGTGACGAGACTATCTTTGTCATTCAGCGTTTGATACTTTTTTTTAAAAGCAAAAATATGAACACAAAAACACATTGGTTCAAAATTATCCAAATCCTGATACTTTGTTTCTGCCAAGTGTTTCCGGTTTTTGGCTGAGGGCTTAAGCCTGTGCATGCCCTCAGCAGAATTTGTTTTTGTATATCAAGCAGTTGTGTGCTGTTCTGTTCCCCACCCTAGACTGCCAAAGGCCGGTCACCCTTGACACCAACCTTACACAAAACAGAACGCCAATTAAATAAAAATATATTTAAAAAATAAAAGTTACAGAGGAAATAATTGGCATAAAACCCCTAGGGGCAAACACATGTTTCAGTAGCAGGCAGTCAGATAGAAAAGGAGGAGGTAAGAGAAGAAAAAGGTAGGTGGCAGTGAGGAGGAAGAGGTAAGCCAAGGATGGAGGGGAAAGGGGGATTCAGGCCTGTAAGTCTGCTTTTCTCCCATTTTTTATTAGCCTTGCTGCCAGAGAGAGGGACTGCCTGAAGCCCTGAGGAGCCCAGCACACGGCCAGCCTAACCATGGCTGTCTGAGAGTGGCAGCTGGGCAGCCGCCGCCGTGCCCAAAGGTAAATCCTCATTTTCAACTGGGCCAACACTACTTTATTAACTTCCCTTTTCTCTTTTTTTTGTCATCCTCCTGTGCCTTTTGCCCGGCTTTAATTAAATCATGCTCTTCTTTTCGCTGCTTAACAATACAAAGACGTTTTTTTTGACAGTTGCTTATGATAATGTCTGTGACTCTCTCTCTCAGAGGTATTTTTTGTTTACAGACTTCACACGTGAGCAATGTTCGGGGACGGGTGGATGTCTAGGACCTACGTTTGGGAGTGGGTTGCGGGTAGGTGGGAGAATAGGTGCAATATGTAGAAATCCTGGTTGCTAAAATCCTAACAGTTCGCCTTAACTGTACCATCTAAACCGCTGTGAAATATATTTTCAAAAAGCAAAACAAAACTTAAGAGCAGGAAGCATAGAAATAGCGCACATAGATACACTACATGACCAAAAGTATGTGGACACCTGCTCGTCAAACATCTCATTCCAATATCATGGCCATTAATATAGAATTGATCTCCCCTTTGCTGCTATAACAGCCTCCACTCTTCTGGGAAGGCTTTGAACTAGATGTTGGAACATTGCTGCAGGGACTTGCTTCCATTCAGCCACAAGAGCATTGGTGAGGTCAGGGACTGAAGTTGGGCAATCAGGCCTGGCCCACAGTCGGCGTTCCAATTCATCCCAAAGGTGTTCGATGGGGTTGAGGTCAGGGCTCTGTGCACACCAGTCAAGTTCTTCCACACCGATCTCGAAAAAACAATTTCTGTATGGACCTAGCTTTGTGCACGGCGGCAGAGTCATACTGTAACAAACTGTTGACACAAAGTGGAAGCACAGAATCGCCTAGAATGTCATTGCAAGCTGTAGCATTAAAATTTCCCTTCACTGGAACTAAGGGGCCTAGCCCGAACCGTGAAAAACAGCCCCAGACCATTATTCATCCTCCACCAAACAGCTGGCCCTATGCATTGGGGAAGGTAGCATTTTCCTGGCATCCGGCAAATCTATATTCATCCGTCGGACTGCCAGATGGAAGCGTGATTCATCACTCCAGAGAACACATTTTCACTGCTCCAGAGTCCAATGGCGGTGAGCTTTACCCACTACAACCGATGCTTGGCATTGCACATGGTGATCTTAGGCTTGTGTGCAGCTGCTCGGCCATGGAAACCCATTTCATGAAGCTCCCAACAAACAGCTGATGTTGCTTCCAGAGGCAGTTTGGAACTTTAGTAGTGAGTGTTGCAACCAAGGACAGACGATTTTAACACGCTATGCGCTTCAGCACTCGGTGGTCCTGTTCTCTGAGTTTTTGTGGCCTATCACTTCGCAGCTGAGCCATTGTTGCTCCTAGATGTTTCCACTTCACAATAACAGCATCGGGGCAGCTATAGCAGGGCAGAAATGGACTTGTTGGAAAGGTGGCATCCTATGACAGTGCCACATTGAAAGTCACTAAGCTCTTCAGTAAGGCCATTATACTGCCAATGTTTGTCTGTGGAGATTGCATGGCTGTGTGCTCGTTGTCAGCAAAGGGAGTGGCTGAAATAGCCAAATCCAGTCATTTGAAGGGGCGTCCACATACTTTTGTATACATAGTGTAGAACAGATGTACAGCTTCTTAGACTTGCTTTCAATGAGAATGACAGATCTATAACTCACATTTCTATGTGAATTTAGTCAGGTCGCACAAAAATGTACATATTGCAGCTTTAAAGATCTTGACTATTTTATGCGTTTCGACAAATAACGACTCCTCCTGAACACCTAACAGTGCGTGCCCTGATAGAGTGAGCAAATATGAGCCAAATTGCTGTAGTTCTCAGAGAGGATTTATGTTTCATGTCTTATTATCTTCAGGTCGGATTACTGTGCTCCCCTCCTAGGAAACTCCACGCCACATAAAGCTCAAAGTGTTTCCAGAGGCGCCCACCCTTGCACTTAAGAGCCTCAGCCAGAGGGTTTAGCTAAGGCATTAGCCGTGCCACTACACTGGCTGGGGTAACAAATCTAAGCCCTCGCTCTCCTTCGCTTGCTTGCCTTAATGGCTCTCCGACTAAAACAAAGCAAAGACAATCAAAGGTCAAGAGTAGGCAGTTTGGTTCTCAGGGACAGGTCTGTCGAGTCCTCCACTGATAAGACCGCAATCTGGAGTGAAGATGCTGGTGAAATGGCAATGCACTCCATCAAGGGAGGATTACATGTAGATGGTGATGGGCTTATGCAGGGTGAGGGCTCTACTTGACTTTGAGGAGAAAGGTTGAGACGCTGTTGGCTGATTAACATGCACCTCAGAGTCTGGGGAAATATTACAGGTGCAAACCAGCTTGTTTATCGTTGAGTTTAATTAACCAGGATGTGGTTAAAGTTTTAAAGGAGGATGTTGGTCTGTGGAGTCAGATATCAGCAAAGTACTCCATGCTGTACAACAGTGTTCCCCACCAGTAGAGTCAGCTACTACTGCAACTGCTACTACTGCAACTGCTTACATTAGTAAGCCATGAATCCCACATGGTGTATGAACAAGGACACAAGCGTTAAAGAGTATTGCAGCAACAGTACCTTACCTTTCCAAAATAATAATAGTAAAAAACAAACATTTGACCAACTGGGGACATTTTGTTGGTCCCCACAAGGTCAAACGCTATTTCTAGGGGGTTTAGGGTTAAGGTTATAATTAGGTTTAGGGTTAGTTTTAGGGTTAGGAGCTAGGGTTAGTCTTAAGGGTTAAGGCTATGTTTTGGGGTCAAGGCTAGGATTGGGGTTAAGGTTAGGGTTATGGTAAGAGTACAGGTTAGGGTTATGGAAAGTAGGATTATGAATGGGACTGAATTGTGTGTCCCCACAAGGTTAGCTGTACAAGACTTTGTGTGTGTGTGTGTGTGTGTGTGTGTGTGTGTGTGTGTGTGTGTGTGTGTGTGTGCGCGTGCGTGTTACAGAAAACCCCCAGCTATTCTCTGTAACAAGCAGTGGCGACCCATCATACATGGCAGGTGGGGCATTATTTGGGGGGGGGAGCTTGCCTGTTATTTTGGCATTAATAATGTAAAAAATACGTAAAAAAATATGTATATATCAATGAGTTAATAAAGCTGCATACAAACATGGTCTCTTTTTTGTTATCTTGAGTGAAGCAGCTCCAAAATGCAGGTGTTTCAGCTCAGTGCTTTCTGTGGTGGGGCAAGCCAGCAAAAAATATGGAGCGTTGCGCTGTGATTGGCTCAGAGTTCTGTCACTCATGGGGAAACTACGTCACAGCGAAGTCTAAGGGGAGATCTTGAAAATTAGAGCCCTTTGGGTGCTGATACATTAGAAGTGACCATCCAAGAAGGCTCAAGGTCATTGGAGACAGATGTACAGTAGATTTGATTGGACTGATCATGTCAACATCATACTTTTAAAATCTTAGCTAGCAGTCATCATCATGAATCAATTTGGCAATCTACTGGCAAATCCTTTTCAATCCTTGTCATATGAAGATAAATAATGAAAATGAATTATAGATAAAACGTATAGGTGCTCATCGGCCTCTGAACATAAACAACAAGTTGGAAATCGCAAATTCAACAATGAGTGGTTTGGAAGTAAGTGAGCACAGCACAACAAGGTGAGTCCAAAAATGCATTGTATGCTGCTGCATAAATTATGTAATATGCCAAGGAGATATGTTCAGTCGTGGCCAAAAGTTTTGAGAATGACACAAATATTAATTTTCACAGAGTTTGCTGCTTCAATTTCTTTAGATATTTGTGTCAGATGTTACTATGGAATACTGAAGTATAATTACAAGCATTTCATAAGTGTCAAAGGCTTTTATTGACAATTACATGAAGTTGATGCAAAAAGTCAATATTTGCAGTGTTGACCCTTTGTAACGGTTGTCTTGGGTGGAAGAAGGAGAGAGCCGCCAGTCTG
Source organism: Oncorhynchus tshawytscha (assembly GCF_018296145.1). NCBI lineage: Eukaryota > Metazoa > Chordata > Actinopteri > Salmoniformes > Salmonidae > Oncorhynchus > Oncorhynchus tshawytscha. The sequence continues at coordinate 41,877,118 of NC_056436.1, read as the reverse complement.
ACTGACGGCTTTGGCAGCTCCTGGCTAACTGACGGCTCTGGCAGCTCCTGGCTGACTGACGGCTCTGGCAGCTCCTGGTTGACTGACGGCTCTGGCAGCTCCTGGTGGCTCACGACAGACTGGCGGCTCTGGCGGCTCAGGACAGACTGGCGGCTCTGGCGGCTCAGGACAGACTGGCAGCTCTGGCGGCTCAGGACAGACTGGCGGCTCTGGCGGCTCAGGACAGACCGGCAGCTCTGGCGGCTCAGGACAGACTGGCGGCTCTGGACAGACTGGCGGCACTGGCGGCTCAGGACAGGAGGAAGGCTCTGGCAGCTCTGGACAAACGGGAGCACCTGTAGGGAGAAGACGGAGAGACAGCCTGGTGCGGGGGGCTGCCACCGGAGGGCTGGTACGTGGAGGTGGCACCGGATCGACCGGACCGTGAAGGCGCACAGGAGGTCTCGAGCACCGAGCCTGCCCAACCTTACCTGGTTGAATGCACCCCGTAGCCAGGCCAGTGCGGCGAGGTGGAATAGCCCGCACAGGGCTGTGCTGGCGAACCGGGGACACCATGTACACCGGCCTCATCTTATTTAATAATAATCAAAACTGAACACTGAATAATAAAAACAACAAAGAAACAACCGAAACAGTTCTGTCTGGTGCAGACACACAAAGACTGAAAATAACCACCCACAAAACACAATAGAAAACAGGCTACCTAAATATGGTTTTCAATCAGGGACAACGATTGACAGCTGCCTCTGATTGAGAACCATATCAGGCCAAACACAGAAATAGAAAATCAAAGAAAAACTAACATAGACAACCCACCCAACTCACGCCCTGACCATACTAAAACAAAAAGACAAAACAAAGGAACTAATGTCAGAACGTGACACCCTTCTTTTTCAAGACCTCTGCAATCCGCCCTGGCATGCTGTCAATTAACTTCTGGGCCACATCCTGACTGATGGCAGCCCATTCTTGCATAATCAATGCTTTGAGTTTGTCTGAATTTGGGGGGGTTTGTTTGACCACCCACCTCTTGAGGGTTGACCACAAGTTCTCAATGGGATTAAGGTCTGGGGAGTTTCCTGGACCACTTTTGCCTTATGGCAAGGTGCTCTATCATGCTGGGAAAAGCATTGTTCGTCACCAAACTGTTCCTGGATGGTTGGGAGAAGTTGCTCTCTGAGGATGTGTTGGTACCATTTTTTTATTCATGGCTGTGTTCTTTGGCAAAATTGTGAGTGAGCCCACTCCCTTGGCTGAGAAGCAACTCCACACATGAATGGTCTTAGGATGCTTTACTGTTGGCATGACACAAGACTGATGGTAGCGCTCACCTGGTCTTCTCCGGACAAGCTTTTTTCCGGATGCCCCAAACAATCGGAAAGGGGATTCATCAGAGAAAATGACTTTACCCCAGTCCTCAGCAGCCCAATCCCTGTACCTTTTGCAGAATATCAGTCTGTCCCTGATATTTTTCCTGGAGAGAAGTGGCTTCTATGCTGTCCTTCTTGACACCAGGCCATCTTCCAAAAGTCTTCACCTCACTGTGCGTGCAGATGCACTCACACCTTCCTGCTGCCATTCCTGAGCAAGCTCTGTACTGGTGGTGCCCCGATCCCGCAGCTGAATCAACTTTAGGAGACGGTCCTGGCGCTTGCTGGACTTTCTTGGGCGCCCTGAAGCCTTCTTCATAACAATTGAACCGCTTTCCTTGAAGGTCTTGATGATCCGATAAATGGTTGATTTAGGTGCTATCTTACTGGCAGCAATATCCTTGCCTGTGAAGCCCTTTTTGATGACGGCACGTGTTTCCTTGCAGGTAACCATGATTGACAGAGGAAGAACAATGATTCCAAGCACCACCCTCCTTTTGAAGCTTCCAGTCTGTTATTTGAACTCAATCAGCATGACACAGTGATATCCAGCCTTGTCCTCGTCAACACTCACACCTGTGTTAACGAGAGAATCACTGACATGATGTCAGCAGGTTCTTTAGTGGCAGGGCTGAAATGCAGTGGAAATGTTTTGGGGGGGATTCAGTTCATTTGCATGGCAAAGAGGGAGTTTGCAATTCATTGCAATTCATCTGATCACTCTTCATAACATTCTGGAGTATATTCAAATTGCCATAATACAAACTGAGGCAGCAGACTTTGTGAAAATTAGAAGTGTCATTCTCAAAACCTTTTTTTTTTGTATCCCCTTTTCTCCCCAATTCCGTGGTATCCAATTGCTAGTAATTACTATCTTGTCTCTTCACTACAACTCCAGTACGGGCTCGGGACAGACGAAGATCGAAAGCCATGCGTCCTCCGAAACACAACTCAACCAAGCCGCACTGCTTCTTAACACAGAGCGCATCCAACCCGGAAGCCAGCCACACCAATGTGTCGGAGGAAACACTGTGCACCTGGCGACCTTGGTTAGCCACTGGCCCACCACAGGAGTCACTGGTGCGCGATGAGACAAGGATATCCCTACCGGCCAAGCCCTCCCTAACCCAGACGACGCTAGGCCAATTGTGCGTTGCCCCACGGACCTCCCGGTCGTGGCCAGCTGCGACACAGCCTGGGCGCGAACCCAGGCTCTGTTCGCGTGCACCACTAGACCACTGCGCCACCCGGGAGGCCCCTATTCTCAAAACTTTTGGCCACAACTCTATACCAAAACTAAGAAAGTAATACTATGTGTATGTTGCGTAGTAAGATGTTAGTAGCCCATGTGCCTCACCCTAATAATTTGGTGTATTTACCCCTCTTAATTTCGTCTACTGTTCTGACTTGGTGGTGCACGTGTTAGAGAAATTTTATCATTGAATATTGTAAGAGCTTTCATTGTCTGCTTATATGGTCCCTGTTACGTCCGTCGTTAGAAGGAGACCAAGGTGTAGCGTGGTAGGCATACCTTTTACTTTATTTTCAAATGACACCAAAAACAACAAAATACAAACGAACGCAAAGTTCTGCAGGCTCAACATGCAACTATGCAAAAACAAGATCCCACAAACTCAGGTGGAAAACAGGCTGCCTAAGTATGATTCCCAATCCGAGACAACGATAGACAGCTGCCTCTGATTGGGAACCATAAGCGGCCAACAAGGAAATAGAAAACTAGAATGCCCACCCAAATCACACACTGACCTAACCAAATAGAGAAATAAACAGGCTATCTAAGGTCAGGGCGTGACAGGAACACACTGTCGTACACGTCCATCCAGAACTTCCCAAACATTCTCAATGGGTGACATGTCTGGTGAGTATGCAGAAAGAACTGGGACATTATCAGCTTCCAGGAATTGTGTACAGATCCTTGCGACATGGCTGTGCACTATCATATTGAAACATGAGGTGATAGCGGCGGATGAATGGCAAGACCTCAGGTAGGGCTGTTACGGTGACCGTATTACCACCACACCGGCAGTCAGGAGTCATGAGCCTAGTCAAATTCCATGTGACTGTTAAGTCACAGTAACTAGGCTTCTCCAAAACTGTGCTCTGATGGTTCTGATGGTCATAAGTAATCTACCTTGCTAACAACCAGTTGCTAACGGCCTGGTACTCAGTGCTCTATTGTCCCTCTGACATTTCTCAACTTTCCATATATTAACCGGAGCAACCTACCTTGCTGGCATGAAAAGTGTCCTCTATTTGCTATTCAAGTCCATTTGAATGACATGTATTATTTTCCCCTGCCCCTGTTCTGACAGGTGCATGATAATGACCCATTCTAAATCACACATGTTATTTAGTGTATGTAAAGACAAGATTAAATTGAGAATAGGTGAGAAAATTCTCACTTTTTTTGCAACTTTTTCTTATCATAGTTGCATGCATCATGCAGCCTAGCCCATAGGCCTGTATGTTTTGCTAAGGTTTGTATCACAACTGAAGTGGCCAAATAACTCCAAATGTAGCCTATAGGCCCAAGACTCCTGGAACGTGGTTGGAAAGCCCATAGCCTACAGAGCCTAGTGAAACGTGTTCTTATAAGCCCAGTCATTGGGCAATCGCGTGTGAAAATGCAAATGTATTTCATTTCAAACTTCACATTTCTCTAATATATGCTACTTATTATAAAAAACTATATCAGCAAACTCCTGTGATAGGTGATAGGTATGCTGGCCACTATTTAAAAGCGGCTGTCAGCTATATTTATTGCTCAAATCTATAAGATTAAGCACATTAATCCATTTTACAAACTGTAGCCTACCTGGCATATTTAATTTTTTTGTTGATCATTCTATAATCAAAAGATAATTCCACACATATTAGTAGGCTATATGTAAAGACCAGATTACATTGAGAATACTGCTTGAGAATATTATCAAGTGCTTTTCAAATTGTGAATGATTGACTGATTAAATGTGTGCAGCAGAACAGAATGCTTCCCTTTCATGCAACTTTTTAAAAAAATCATTCATTGCATCATGCAACCTTAAAATGTATTAGAATCAAAACATATAGCCTAACTTTTTGGATCACAAGTAAAGTTGCATAAATAACTCTAAATGAAGTGTTCATACCCATTGACTTGGTACATATTTTGTTACGTTACAGCCTTATTCTAAAATTGATCAAATGTATTGACAAAGTGGAAACACTTTTTTGAAAGTTTGCAAATGTATGTATATATATATATATATATATATATATATATATATATATATATAATAAAATAGTATAATAATAATAAAATAGTAATAATAATAATATATATATATATATATATATATATATATTATTATTATTATTTTTGCTACGAGAGTCGAAATTGAGCTCAGGTGCATCCTGTTTCCATTGATCATCCTTGAGATGTTTCTACAATTTGATTTGGAGATTATTTGGAAAGGCACACACCTGTCTACTGTATATAAGGTCCCACAGTTAACAGTGCATGTCAGAGCAAAAACCAAGCCATGAGGTCGAAGGATCTGGGGAAGGGTACCAAAAAATGTCTGCAGCATTGAAGGTTCCCAAGTTTGGTTCCCAAGTTTGGTTCCCAAGTTTGGAACCACCAAAATGGGAGAAGGGCAATGGTCACTCTGACAGAGCTCCAGAATTCCTCTGTGGTGATGGGACAATCTACCACAAGGACAACCGTCTCCGCACCACTCAACCAACGAGGCCTTAATGTATTTCAGAAGGAAAGGATATGAGTTAGCCTACTGTATGTTATCTGGCTATGAGCCACACCATAGGCTATGTAGGCTTGTTAATTTAGCAGATATGCTTACAAGTTATTGTGCCATTATTTCATATTATATGATTTTCTATTTAGAAAAATATAATTACATTTTCACCCATATGACTATTCTCAATTTAATCTTATATTTACTAATATGTCAAATGTGTTTTGATCAGTGGAGGCTCCTTAGAGGAGGAAAGGGAGAACCATCCTCCTCAGTGAATTTCCTAAAATGAAAATAAAATCAACATTAAAAAGTTATCCTTTTAAGATAAAACTATACTAAATATATTCACGTCACCAAATAAATTATTAAAGCACACTGTTTTGCAATGAAGGTCTACAGTAGCCTCAACAGCACTCTCTTGGGAATCACTGAGGGCTGCCGACTCACCTACTTCGGAGTCTATGCACCTAGGCAGGGCTAGATTGACTCCGGCTGAGTGCTTACGCCGACTTCACACCCAGAGATGCCTATATTGTGGAGCTACGGGACATTTTGAAGCTATCTGCCCATTAAAAACCCAGGCTCATCCAGATGGGGCGAGTACTCTGGTGGGCAATAAGGATAACTTTTCTTCTCCCCTTAACCACACTCCTTACCATGCCATCCTGCTGTGGGGGGACCAGTCGAAATCGGGTACTCGTTGACTCTGGGGCCGATGAGAGTATTTTGGACTCTACCCTGGCATTTTTTGGACTCTACCCCAGCCCCTCTCCATTTCCATGGACGTTAGAGCACTGGACGGATGCTCTATATGCTGGGTCACCCACAATACCACCTCCATCAACCTACGTATGTCAGAGAACCACAGCGAGACGATCCAATTCCTGCTCCTCAGGTTCCCATGGCATTGGGATTCTCTTGGCTCCAGAGACACAATACCCTAATCGTCTGCTGGTGCCATCATGGGCTGGAGCCCTATCTGCCACGCTCATTGCCTGAAGTCAGCGCAGCCTGCCTCGGGACATCTTCCTAGGATCTCGGATGTTTCCCCGGACATCTCCGCCATTCCCGTGGAATACCAGGACCTCCGGAAGGTGTTCAGTAAGGCCCGGGCCACTTTGCTTCTGCCACACCAACCTTATGACTGCGGGATCGACCTTCTCCCAGGCACCACTCCGCCCTGGGGACTCTCTGTACTCTCTGTCGGGTCTGGAGACCAAGGCTATGCAGACCTACATTGAGGACTCCCTCCCTGCAGGGTTTATCTGTCCTTCTGCCTCCCTCGCCGGCACAGGGTTCTTTTTTGTGGAGAAGAAGGACAAAAACCTCCGCCCGTGAATCGACTACTGGGACCTCTTCGACATCACGGTGAAGAACCGCAACCTGCTACCACTCATCTCCTCGGCCTTCGAAGCCTCTCCAGGGGGCCACCGTGTTCTCCAAGCTGGACCTACGGAACGCCTACCACCTGGTGCGGCCACGGGAAGGGGACGAGTGGAAGACTGCCTTCAACACGGCCAGCAGTCACTACAAGTATCTGGTCATGCCATTTGGCTCTGGTGAATGATGTTCTCCGGGACATGTTGAACCAGTTCGTCTTCATCTACCTCAATGACATCCTCGTTTTCTCCCGCTCCGTCCAAGAACAGATGCTCCACTTCTGACAGGTTCTCCAATGCCTCCTGGAGAACCAGCTTGTTGTGAAAGCAGAGAAATGTGAATTCCATTGCTCCACCATCCCCTTCCTGGGTTACATCATCACTGCAGGGAGTGTACAGATGGATCCCGAGAAGGTGATATCGGTGGTAGTTTGAGCCCAGCCTACATCCAGAGTGCAACTGCAACATTTCCAGGGATTCACCCCTGCTTTATCCAGGGTTACAGAACCCTGGCTTCCCCCCTGTCTGCACTCACCTCTCCCAAGGTTCCGTTCATGTGGTCCCCAGCTGCTGACCGGGCGTTCTGGGATCTCAAACACTGTTTCACCACAGCTCCCATCTTGATTCATCCTGACCAGTCCCGCCAGTTCGTGGTGGAGGCCAATGCTTCGGATGTCGGAGTGGGGGCTATCCTGTCTAAGCGTTCTACCCTGGAACTCAAGTTACATCCCTGCACCTTCTTCTCCAACCGCCTCAACGCCATGGAGAGAGGAACTACGATGTGGGGAATGGTGAGCTTCTCACGGTGAAGATGGCGTTGGAGGAGTGGAGGCACTGGCTGGAGGGGGCGAAACATCGGTTCATTGTTTGGACAGACCACAAGAACCTGGAATATCTCCACACCGCCAACCGTCTCAACTCCAGACAAGCTAGGTGGGCCCTGCTTTTCACCCGGATCAACTTCTCCCTCTCATACCGACAGGGATCTAAGAATGTCAAGCCGGATGCGCTGTCACACCGCTTTAGCCCCACGGCTACACCCCCGGAACCCGAGTCCATCCTTCCCACTTCGTGCCTGGCGACGGAACTCAACTGGGAAACAGAGAAGCGTGTTTGTGAGGCGCAGTGTTCCCAGACGAACCCCAGGGGGGAGGCCAAATAACAGGATGTTTGTTCCTGACACTGTCCGCTCCTCGGTTCTGCACACTCATTGGGTCGTCAGCCAACCTGTCCTCCGGGTTCCACCCCCAGTCCAACGGCCAGTCGGAGCGAGCCAACCAAGACCCGGAGACGACTCTTTGCTGCCTGGTCTCCGCAAACCCACCACCTGGAGCCAGCAACTACTGTGGGTCGAATATGCCCACAACACCCTTTCTTGCTCTGCCACGGGTCTCTCGCCCTTTGAGTGTTCCCTGGGTTATCAGCCCCCGCACTTCCCGGAGCAAGAGGTCGGCATACCCTTGGACCAGATGTTTGTCCGCCACTGTCGTCGTACCTGGAAGAGAGCCCGGACGGCTCTTCTCAAGACCACCTCCAGGTTTCAACGACAAGCAGACCGCTACCCCTCTTAGCCCCTCTGCTGTTTGTCTTCTGTTATCCCATACCCTCCGTATACATCCCACTTTTCATGTATCTAGGATCAAAACCCATGTTTCACAGCCCTTTGTCTCCCATGTGCTTGTCTCCACCCACCCCCAGGTGTCACCCATCTTCCGAATTATCCCCAGTGTATTTATACATGTGTTCTCTGTTTGCCTGTTGCCAGTTCGTCTTGTCTTGTCAGGTCTTACCAGCATGTTTTCCCGTCTCCCTGCTTTCTCGGACCATTCTGCCTGCCCTGACCCCAATCCTGCCTGCCGTTCTGCACCTTCCTGACTCTGACCCGTTTACGAACCTCTGCCTGTCCTGATCTCGAGCCTACCTGCTGTTCGGTACCTTTATGACTATGCCCAGGATTACGGACCTCTGCCTGCCTATGACCTGTCTCTTGCCTGCCCCCTGTTTGGGTCAATAAACATCTGTGAGTCTAGCTGTCTGCATCTGGGTCTTATCCTGAGTTCTGATAGATAGAAAGTTTGGAGCTCAAGGATATAAAGTTTGCAGCATGGCATAAGGTAACCAGTCTATCTGGTATGCATAATAATACAGTCCACATTCAGAGATAACTAGAATTTGTTTCATTTTGGAGTATACGCTAAACTAATTTTGTACCAAAGACATCTTGAATCAGTTCTGTTTTTTATGTTTTTCTGCCGTGCGTAATATGCGTTGTATTGTAGTCTATGTATTGTATAACTGCACAATCATTTTTATTATTTATTTTTTTATGTCTTGGGCTCATATAAAGGCCTATGCATATGCATAAGCTCTAATATACATTTGGCTGTTTTTTATTAGGATAACATCACCTTAGAAAAAACGCTGTCCACTTTGTTGTGTTAGACTTCGAAACAACATCCACAACGACCATGTCTTCCACTCAGTTTCAACCTGTTGTTGAACTTCTTTCTTCAAATTTATCATCACAGTGAGGTGAGTTTTAAAAGCATGATATGATACTGTTTTAAAGATGTGATTGATATGATTTTTTTTATTTAATTTGCATTGATGTCAGTGTGGTTAGAGGGACAATAGAGTGCTGATTACCAGGCCATTACCAACCTGATGGTTGTTATTGAGTTGGGTACCACCAACACATGTCTAGAGTGCATAAGGAGATTACCGTGACTCAACGGTCACGTGGAATTTTACTGCAGTCATGACCCATGACTGCAGGTGTGGAGGTAATACGGTCACCGCAAAAGCCCAACTCCCTGCAGCATTGTGCCACCTGTTCCTCAGAAACTCAAAAAGCTCTATCAATTAACATTAACCGGGTAACAACAACAGGTCTATGTCGCCAACCTGTTAACCCTGGACTCCTTCCTTCCTCTCTGTGTGTCTGTGGAAGGCATGGATTAACTTTTGGCTTCAACGTGTCTGGCGATGCTGAGATAGAATCTTCTGCTGGTTGTTCTAGGTCAATATGAGCTGAACCCAGAAGAGTGGCGGCTGTCATGGACATGACAGAACTGGCTGAGTAGCCCTGAGGCATTGGCCTCGGGGTATTGGAAAGCCCAGTAAAGCTCAGCAGCGCACAGTGCTCTGAGGTCCGGCCCCTGCTGGGACCTGGCCTTGGCTCTCTGTGGGTGGATCCATAGAGGGGTAATTTACCATCTGAGGATCGCATGGATCGATGCACTTTTAAATGTCGTTACAAATTAGACAATGGTGATCAATGTCAGCAATATCACAGGTCATTTGACATGGGGTATCTCAGGGTTGCACTGTGGTATGTCAGGCATGCTGAGCAATGAGGTGTTGGTTCACAAACTTTGTGGAATTTGATGATCAGCCCCCTTCATTATGCAATAATCTATAACATTTCACAACTGAAATAAAAATATGCTGTAAAATCCAAGTCAAACGTATTTGACAAAGTGCTCTGTAGTTTGAATGAACCCATGCCTAACCCCAATTTGCCCAAGCTTCTTTGGTTTAGAAGGGAAGTGAAGGCTTACGATGACCTTTCAAGGGGCATGCTATCTGACACTGTACTTATGTCTGTGCTCTTTGTCTCCCCCCCTTCACAAGTCATCTCAGCATGTCAAGTGAGTCATGACAATAACCTTTTCTTCACCCCACTTTCCCAAAGTTGCAAGCTCAAGCCCGCTAAAACAGACATAAACACACACACACAACAAACACTTACAACACACACACATTCTCATAACACCGGCTGCACACAAAAACTGAACAAACAGGGAGGAGAGAAAAGAGGGGAGAGAGAGCATTACAGATCTCATCCACATTTGGCATTCAAATCCTCCTGCTCTGCCGGCTGCATGCGTGATCAAACAGCGCACAGAAGATTGGGCCACTCTCTTCCCCTTCACTCCTGCACCACGTTTGAAAGGCTTCATTAAAGCGCAGGGTTAGAGATATCAGAGGCAATTTTCCATGGGCTTTCTCAGGAAAGAGGATTTCATTGTTAAAAAAAATACCCGTCAGCCCCCTAGATGAGATATATATATAATACTGTGTGCTATAATCTAAGCGGTGGGCCAGGGCTAATGGGAGGTTGACCTGCAATCGAGCTTATTGAGAGGACTGCAAATAGGGAGGGAGAGGGAGTAGAGACAGAGGTGGAGATAGAGAGAAAGAGAGGAAGAAAGAGATGGAGGGAGAGAAGAATAAAGAGATGGAGGGAGAAGGGGGAGAGAGATGGAAGCAGGTAAAGAGAGAGAACAAGCATTGTCTGTAATTTTCTGACAATGAAATGTCTCCTGTAATTGTTCCTGCAGTGATAAATGGCGTCCTGTGGTTTGGGTCTCCTTGTCCTTGGGAGGCAAAGCAATGGAGAAAGGGTGAGGAGAGGGAGAGACGCTCTCTCCTGGATACATTGACGTGGAAGTTTTAAACTCTGCATTGGCTGCAGCCTGTTGCCATTCTGGAGGTTATGGTTAGGTTCATGCTTGCAGAGTGCACTCGCACTTTGCAGTCATAGATTGTAAGTCCATGCTGTCTTTGTGAGACGAAGAAATTGTGTCTGATTATGTGTGTGTGTGTGTGTGTGCGCGCAAGGCAGCATTCTAAGGGAGTGAACCAGCTGGCACTGTGGAGAGGGTTCCATCCCTCGGGGGGCGTGACAGAGTAAAAATAAATCATGAGAACACAGAAATATTCCCTTGACAGAGGAGCGCTCTGTACCCCAGAGACTTTTCCAGAGCCCTTGACTGGGGAGGCAATTCTGCCATGCCATCTTCAGCAAACAGCTTTCAAAGGCCTAATCGGCTACTAAAAGCCCCGGCTGTGCGTGGTAGGTGCAGATTCATCAAGAAGGCCCCACGAGAGGCCAAACCAAAGGGAGTCTGGATTCCATTGATAGGCATTGGGCTAATTAGGTTGTGCCAAGTAGCGATGGGTTGGAATGTATGGAGAAGTTTAGTTTGAGCACAGCTGCAAGGTCAGCAGAAAGCAGAAAGCATAAGAGGAGGTATTGGGGATGTGTACAGAGCTTCAAATGAATAACATTACTCAGCCCTATTATAAATACAGCAAAGGAAAAGTTTGAATAGGATGATACTGTTGCTAGGAAGACATACTGAGCTAAGAGAGAGGCCTTAGTAGATGGGGAGGACACTGTAGCCTAAATGCTCAAAGGGAGACTGCAGAGCTTTATTTATATGCAAAGACGAATCATGGGCTGTCACTCGACAATGCAGTATGGCAATGACAACTGCAGTGTGCACTATCCCAGCTGCCATCCAGGCTCCAGGGTGAAGTGACGCGTGTAATGCAGTCACTCCATGCACTATCTTTGGTCCCGCGTGGCCTTGGCGAGAGCCAGCCATGCCAATGAGACAGAGGCCTTGCTTCAAAGAAAAAGGTTACCCTCATTATACAGATTAAACCTGTAAATGCCCTGTCATTGGCGTAATCGATGTGCCACTTCATTGCCGTGACTTATTGATTTATGCGTCTCGGTGGGGTGTCCACAGTGCATCGCTAAACTGTTGCTGGGCTTTAGAATCTAGGCCACCTGCGACTAAAGCCCACTCACCAAAAAATATAGCCTTATTAAGTAGCCTATCCATCTAATATTTTAAGTCAAAGACAGGTGGTGTGTTTCATTAGCATATCAGCTTTGATTGAATAACAATCTCGAGGCTAGGCCTTCAAATCTGATTGTTGACTTCAACATGTGGAGAAGGAACACAACCGAGAGGGAATTAAAGCTAATCTAAAAACCATGTAGTTTTCTTTTCTCTCTTTCCAATTAGGCTAAATTGAAATTGCAGTACAAGGTATCACTTAGACGCAATTAGCCTACCAAAAAATCGTTACACAATGATGAACAAACTTACTTTGCACACTAATAGATTGATTTCTCTATTCAATTCCGATCTGCAATTTAGATCAGCCATTTAGTACTGCCGTTTCCAGAAATGTCTCATGACTAAAACAGCCAGCTTACTTCAGCCCGTTTCACAGCCGCACGTCCTTGACTGAGTCCACAGAATTGCTACTGAACACTTTCAAGTGGAGTGAGTCAAAAACAAATTCAAGTGGAGTGAACAGAGGATGAGACAACAAAAAAACATGAATTTGATAACAGTTTGTTCTCAATTAATGAATGGTAGCCGGGGGAAACGATGCCTTGTTGTGTGCTCGATTGATATGCACAAGACCTGGTCAATCTTGTTATGAGCTTCAGGAGAAACGTCGGTGACTCCATTTGAGAAGGTGAAAAGCGACACATTTGTCTCTTTTGAAAGGAGGCCCTTGGCTTGGGAGGAAGAAAGGCAGAGCAGCTGTGTGCTTTTACATGGAGCCTGCCTCTATTAAGCCTAACATCGCACCGGAAACACAACTACAAAGGCTGGCAATTTGTGATCTATTTACAAAATTAGGTTCCACCTTTTTTTTTTAAGATTCAAAGCCATGCTGATCTTACCGCCCCACTTCAGAGCTATGCATCTCCTGTCTCACTTCTGTAGGGCTAGGTATCAGATGCGCCTTTGGATTGAGAAATAATTGGTTCCGGTAAGGGGGTGAGCCGCGTTTGAGCAGTAGATGGGTGTTTGAGCGGAAGAGTTGTGCTGCTGTGTTTGTGTGCTTTTCATGCCACACAGCAGCCGCTAACCATGGGCTGCGTGTCATGTAGCTAGAGGAAGCTAAGAGAGTCGTCTGAGGCTTATTAGTTGTCCAACTGGACTGTGGTCCAAAGCTGCTCGCAGGGTTGGAAATATACGTTTGGTCCACCAGTCAAGCCATTGTGGCAGGATGATGAAAACACCTACCAGCCACTGAGATTTTTTTTTTTTACCAGACAAATCATTTTTTCTACCCATTATTACACACAAAAAAAATCTGAAATAACGGATGAGCTTGCTTTGTAATGTTTCAAAAACAAGAAATAGTATTACTATTTGAAATGTTGCAGGATGACATCTCTTGAGATGCACCATCTTGTTTCTAAGTGTCCAAATAAATAATAATAAAAACAATACTGAGTAACAAGAATAATATGGCAACTACTGTCTAATAATACAAAATAATACAAAAAAACACATCTAATAATAATAATACAAATGAAATGTACATGAACAGCATAACAAAGTTGATGTACATCTACGAATAGGCCTACAACTAATAAAAAGTACTGCTACAACTACTAATACAACTAATAATATGAAGTACCTGTAATATATGTACAGTACATACAGTGCCTTCAGAAAGTATTCACACCCTTTGACTTTTTCCACACTTTCCCCACAAAATACTCTGTCAAAGTGGAAGAATTCTAACATTTGTTTTTATTTAATAAAACACGTTAGACTAATATACACTAATACACTGTATCTTTATTAGATAAATAATCAACCCGCATGAGTCAATACATGTTAGATTCACCGCTGGCAGCGATTAGAGCTGTGAGTCTTTCTGGGTAAGTCTCTAAGAGCTTTGCACACCTGGAATATATATTATTTTCCCATTATTCTTTTGAAAAGTATTCAAGCTCTGTCAAGTTGGTTGGTGATCATTGCAAGACAGACATGTTCAAGTCTTGCCATAGATTTTCAAGACGATTTAAGTCAAAAATGTAACATTCAATGTTGTCTTGATGAGCAGCCCCAGTGTAGATTTGGCCTTGTGGATTAGGTAATTGCCCTGCTGAAAGGTGAATTTGTCTCCCAGTGTCTGTTGGAAAGCAGACTGAACCAGGTATTCCTCTAGAATTTTTCCTGTGCTTAGCTCTATTCCGTTTCTTTTTATCTTAAAAACTCCCTAGTCCTTGCCGATGACAAGCATACCCATAACATGATGCAGCAACCACCATTCATGAAAATATGAAGAGTGGTACTCAGTGATGTGTTGGAGTCAAACATTTATTTATTTAACCTTTATTTATTAAAAATATTTTACATTTATTTAACATGGCAAGTCAGTTAGGAACAAATTCTAATTTACAATGACGGCCTACCGGGGAACAGTGGGTTAACAGCCTTGTTCAGGGGCAGAAAGACAGATTTTGACCTTGTCAGCTCGGGGATTCAAATCCAGCAACCTTTTGGTTACTGTCCCAATGCTCTAACCACTAGGCTACCTGCCCCAAAAGGTTACATTTTGCAGTATTACTTTAGTGCAAACTTGTTGCAAATAGGATGCATGTTTTGGAATTTTTTCATTCTTTTATCTTTTGTCATTTATGTTAGTATTGTTGAGTAATTACAATGTTGTTGATCCACCCTCAGGTATCTCCTATCACAGCCATTAATATATACAGGAAAATGTAACTTCATACACTTAAAAAATACATTGGTACCAATTCAGTTGTCTTCTGAGTGACAGCCAATTTAGTGATTCATAAACTGTGCAATGATGTGTCTTAAAACGGCATCCAAGAATGAATCTGCATTTTGTTTATATAAATGACATATAATTCACAAAGTAAGGTCTTGGCTGTGTTTTGATAGATGATGTCACCATAGTGTAGGATAGGATGCAGCAGTTGGGTAACTAAGGTCTTTCTAATGGATACAGTAAAACAATTCTTCATCTGTAACCCAAGCTTATAGTTATTTGTTTTTCCCAAAAAAAATCATTATATCTTTTACAAAAGATCGTTCAGAATCCATCCTCAAACCCAGATACTTCAAACAACAACACTTTCAAGCATTGTTCCATCACTTGCATTCATTTTGAGATTGCCAACTGTGGAGTTTGTTCTTTGCCGGGTACCAAACAGCATGATATACAGTGCATTCGGAAAATCTATGATCTCTGATCTATTCAGACCCATTCCCTTATTATAAAATGGATTAAATAAATACAAATGCTCATCAATCTAGACACAATATTCCATAACAACAAAGCAAAAAAAGGTTTTTAGAAATGTTTGCAAATGTCTAAAATATTTATAACAGAAATAACTTACTTACATAAGTATTCAGACCCTTTGCAATGAGACTCAAAATCGAGCTCAGGTGCATCCTATTTCCATTGATCATCCTTGAGATGTTTCTACAAATTGATTGGTAAAAATCAATTGATCGGATATGATTTGGTCCCACAGTAGACAGTGCACGTCAGAGCAAAAACCAAGCCATGAGGTCAAAGGAATGGTCCGTAAAATTCCGAGACAGAATTGTGTCGAAGCACAGATCTGGGGAAGGGAACCAAAAAATGTATGCAGCATTGAAGGTCCCCAAGAACACAGTGTCCTCCATCATTCTTAAATGGAAGAAGTTTGGAACCACCAAGACTCTTCCTAGAGCTGGCTGCCCAGCCAAACTGAGCAATTGTGGGAGAAGGGCCTTGGTCAGGGAGGTGACCAAGGACCCAATGGTCACTCAAGCTCAAGTTCCCTTGTGGACATGGGAGATCCTTCCAGAAGGACAACCATCTCTACAGCACTCCACCAATCAGGCCTTTATGGTAGAGTGGTCAGACGGAAGCCACTCCTCAGCAAAAGGCACATGACAGCCTGCTTGGAGTATGCCAAAAGGCACCTAAAGGACTCTAAGACCATGAGAAACAAGATTCTCTGGTCTGATGAAACCATGATTGAACTATTTGGCCTGAATGCCATTATTGAATGCAACTATTTGGCCTGTTCTTCAGTGGCAGGGACTGGGAAACTAGTCAGGATTGAGGGAAAGATAAACTAGGCAAAGTACAGAGAGATCCTGGATGAAAATCTGCTCCAGAATCGTCTAGAATATAATTGTATGCTGTAAGATTTCCCTTCACTGGAACTAAGGGGCCTAGCCCGAACCATGAAAAACAGCCCCAGACCATTATTCCTCCATCTGACACACCCATATTTGTCTGTCTGAGTGCAAGATGGTGAAGTGTGATTCATCACTCCAGAGTACGCGTTTCCACTGCTCCAGAGTCCAATGGTGGCAAGCTTTACACCACTCCAGCCAACGCTTGGCATTGCGCATGGTGAGCTTAAGCTTGTTGGAAAGGTGGCATCCATTTTATACACCAGTCAGCAACACGTGTGGCTGAAATAGCCAAATCCACTAATTTGAAGGGGTGTCCACATATTTTTATATCTATATATATTCTGAATCAGAGCACACGAGACACTTCAACACTTATCCAATGGATGACTTTCTGATGTATATCTGTTCTGGGCAGAAGGGTGGAAAGAATGAACTTTGCTGTGGGGTAGGCCTGTATGACTTGTTATAGCCACCTGCTTCAGAGCCTTGGCTACACCCCCCTGTCTGTGCTTAGACAATTTGTCCCTGTGTGGAAGATTATGTGGGTCGGTGCTCTCAGTCTCTGCTCTGCCAGGAATCCAAGGGCAGACTGCGTAGTTGGGCACCAGATCTTCCTCACTCTTCTCCTTGTCAACAGCCGTCTACCATTAAGGTGTTTTCAGTTGGAGTCACACAGGATGACAATTTTGTCCTCCGTCTGCTGCTCGACCTGTGTGCTGCTGTTATGGGTGGTATCTGGAATTTACTCTCTGAATTTGCGAACGGACAATCTGACAACGCTCTGAATTTACAAATGCCCAGATCACACTCTGAGCGCACTCCAGAGTGAATTTATGAACATACCCCAAATGTTTACGCATAGCAGTTTTCTAGAATATTGGACTGGCTTTCATACATTTTTTTGTATTTTGCATTCTCAGGCAATTTTTTGTATTCTCAGGCAATTTTTTGTAATTCTCAGGCAATTTTTTGTATTCTCAGGCAATTTCTCCAACTGTCAACACATTCAAATGAATAGAGGATGCGTACCAAGAGACGCGTGGTTTGGGAATTGTGGGAAGGTGCACGTTCGAGCGTCTGTGGACTATTATTTGCGCTTAAGAAGTAATGTGGCATATTGCTCAATTCCATGACATTTTTGTGAGCGAAGTCTTTGTATATTAAAATAAAAAATGTCGATACAATGGTAAAAAGTCAAACAGATAAACGGTTGTACAGCTGAACATCAAGAATCAACAAAGTGCCTGCCCTGCCACAAAATGCTGGGTGATACGGCTTATTTATTATTATAAGTTCAACGCTGATATTTATAAATTGATATTTAGGAGCACCTTTTTTTTGTATTATAAGAAATTATTGTTCAATGATCAATTGAGCACAATTTACCCCAAGATATTTCAGTCATTAGGTGAGACAAACATATTCAACTGCCCCTTTATTAAGGTGCTGACCATTACCGTGGCAATGGCACTCATGTCTGTCAGAGATGATTAGCTCTGTGTCTGTGTTACCAGCAGACAGTTGCAGCAAACTCAAACTAATATTTTTTTTAAACCTACCTAGTGTGCAGTGGTGTAAAGTACTTAAGTAAACACTTAAAAGTACTACTTAAGCTGTTTTTTGAGGGGTATCTGTACTTTACTTTACTATTTATAATGTTGATTACTTTTACTTCCCTACATTCCTAAAGAAAATGACGTATATTTTCATATAACCATACATTTTTCCTGACACCCAAAAGTACTTGTCACATTTCGAATGCTTAGCAGGACAGGAAAATGGTCTAATTCACACACTTATCAAGAGAACATCCCTGGTCATCCCTACTGCCTCTGATCTGGCGGACTCACTAAACACAAATAATTAGTTTGTAAATGATGTCTGAGTGTCGGAACGTGTCCATAAATACATAAACAAGAAAATGGTGCCGTCTGGTTTGCCTAATATAAGGAACTTGATTTATACTTTTACAAGTATTTGATACACTGCCGATTTTGCAGGTTTTCATTATTACAAAGCATGTAGAGGTCTGTAATTTGTATCATAGGAACACTTCAACTGTGAGAGACGGAATCTAAAACAAAAATCCAGAAAATCCCATTGTATGATTTTTAAGTAATTCATTTGCATTTTATTGCATGACATAAGTATTTGATACATCAGAAAAGCAGAACTTAATATTTGGTACAGAACCCTTTGTTTGTAATTACAGAGATCATACGTTTCCTGTAGTTCTTGACCAGGTTTACACACACTGCAGCAGGGATTTTGGCCCACTCCTCCATACAGACCTTCTCCAGATCCTTCAGGTTTCGGGGCTGTCGCTGGGCAATACGGACTTTCAGCTACCTCCAAAGATGTTCTATTGGGTTCAGGTCTAGAGACTGGCTAGGCCACCTCAGGACCTTGAGATGCTTCTTACGGAGCCACTCCTTAGTTGCCCTGGCTGTGTGTTTCGGGTCGTTGCTATGCTGGAAGACCCAGCCACGACCCATCTTCAATGCTCTTACTGAGGGAAGGAGGTTGTTGGCCAAGATCTCGCGATACATGGCCCCATCCATCCTCCCCTCAATACGGTGCAGTCGTCCTGTCCCCTTTGCAGAAAAGCATCCCCAAAGAATGATGTTTCCAAAAAAACTATATTTTTGTCTCATCAGACCACAGGACCTTCTCCAATTCCTCCTCTGGATCATCCAGATGGTCATTGGCAAACTTCAAACAGGCCTGGACATGCACTGGCTTGAACAGGGGGACCTTGCTTGCGCTGCAGGATTTTAATCCGTGACGGCGTAGTGTGTTACTAATGGTTCTTTGAGACTGTGGTCCCAGCTCTCTTCAGGTCATTGACCAGGTCCTGCCGTGTAGTTCTGTGCTGATCCCTCACCTTCCTCATGATCATTGATGCCCCAAGACGTGAGATCTTGCATGGAGCCCCAGACCGAAGGTGATTGACAGTCATCTTGAACTTCTTCCATTTTCTAATAATTGCACCAACAGTTGTTGCCTTCTCACCAAGCTGCTTGCCTATTGTCCTGTAGCCCATCCCAGCCTTGTGCAGGTCTACAATTTTATCCCTGATGTCCTTACACAGCTCTCTGATCTTGGCCATTGTTGAGATTGATTGAGTGCGTGGACAGGTGTCTTTTATACAGGTAACGAGTTCAAACAGGTGCAGTTAATACAATGAGTGGAGAACAGGAGGGCTTCTTATAGAAAAACAAACCGGTCTGTGAGAGTCGGAATTCTTACTGGTTGGTAGGTGATCAAATACTTATGTCATGCAATAAAATACAAATTAATTACTTAAAAATCATACAATGTGATTTTCTGGATTTTTGTTTTAGATTCCGTCTCTCACAGTTGAAGTGTACCTATGATAAAAATTACAAGACCTCTACATGCTTTGTAAGTAGGAAAACCTGCAAAATCGGCAGTGTATCAAATACTTGTTCTCCCCACTGTACGTTTATTTGAGAAATTACTTTTGATACTTAACTATATGTAAAACCAAATAGTTTTAGACTTTTACTCAAGTAGGATTTTACTGGGTGACTTTCACATTTACTTGAGTAACTTTCTATTAAGGTATTCTTACTTTTAAGTATGAAAATTGGGTCATTTTTCCACCACTGCTAGCGTGTGTACTAAACAATGTAACTATACAAGAAACAAGAGGGAAAAGTCACACTTTAGTAGCCTTTCAGGTCAATTAGAACAATTCCTACATTTGGGCTTCGGATTGAAAATAAAAATGTTCCCTGATGTGTGTGACCACCCGCAAACGTGTCTGGTGAAATAGACATTCTTATGCGCTTATGTGTTCATTTCCCACCCTGGTTGATTGATGTGCACATTGTAAATTTGTAAATTTGTACATTTGTGTAATGTAATGTCAATGTATTACCTGATATTCTAAAACAGGATAGCAGATGTGTAGTTAAAACATGAGTCCTGACAATACACACAGTAAGAGTCACAGCACCCCAAAACTTGCAATGAACAACCGCCAAACCTGCAATGAAGAATTTGGTTAGGAGAAGATGATGAGGTATGAGCCTCTCTGTCACCTCGGGGGCGAAGGAGCTGCGGGAAGCTAGAGGTTAGAGCATAGCACAAAAATGTCAGGAATTCAGTTGCTGCACGCTATATTTCAACATGCGCTCCAACGCCCAAAAGGCACTACTCCATTACCCATGGGAGGGATCTGCTAATAAATGTCCGAAGCTCCACGTTGTTGTAACATACGTCACTTGTAAATACTGAACCTTTGAAGTGTGGACGCAAGGTCATATAGAATTTGCCAGGTGGGTGCGAGACGGGCCCTTGCAGTGAGCTATAAGGTGATATTAAAGCCGTCATCCCCTTTTCCCTCTGGTTATGGATGGAAACAGATGCCTGGGAAAATGCTCTCTGTCTGACAAATGGTAGGATGGCATCTCTCCACGAGCTGACCACTAGACTGTTCCTGAAAGGGACGGTAACAAACCGTCTCCCGCTGCTCCAATTACAGAGCACAACATCTCACGGAGGGACTGCAGTTACCTCCGTAGAGGGAAGAAAAAAACACAAGGCAAGGACATGTGATAGGGTCAGGGTTAATAAGACCTACCCTTTACCAATCAACTGTCATCCCGAATTTGCCACTTCACTAAAGTGAGAGCTTATCAGGCAGGTTATGAACGCAGTTAGGATGTTGCTGCATAATTCCCGACAACGGCCTACAATTACCGGGGCCTTCGTTTAGACATTTGGCAGAGAGCTGTTAAATATTCTGCTTAAGTGTCGGAGAATGGAGTAGCGAAGGATTTTCCGTCCACTTAGGGAGGTGATATACTTTGGCCCTGCAGTCAATGGCTTGCTCGCTACCACCACTATCAACTCAAGTAGTCCTTGGGGAAATGGGGAAAGTAAAAAAAAAGATATAAAAAGCCAATACAAGGAAGGGTCCTTTGTTAGATTTAAATGCCGCGCTGTGTTCTTCTGACAGGCTGGCGATAATTTATCAGAGCAGCCATTACGGTTATTAGAAAACTCACTCAGGAAGACGAATGGTGGCCGAGCTGGCCGTTGGTCTTCCGTCAGAGCTGACAGGAGAGACTCTGCACTCTCGGGCTATTGACATTTTCACACGCAACGTCGCTCTGCCCGCTGCATCACAATTCCACTTCAACTTATTGCAAATAAGCTAAATCATTCCTCCAGAAGATTCTTTTTTTTCTTCCAAAGAGGGAGGGGAAACGTTCTGGTACTGTAAGGTACCGGCATGGACTTCGGAAACAGCAATTTCCTGGGCCGAGTTTTGTTCCAGACTGACAGATTGAAATGAATTCTGTCATAAATAACTTCTATGACAAAGATCCATTAGGAGAGGTCATTAACAGTGTTGAAACGGAGGCCATTTCTTATGTATGATCGAGAGTGTGCAGAAGAAAGAGGGAGGAGGAGGCAGGAGGCTGAGGGTGCACTGTGCTTTTTCAATCAAACCATTTTGAGGCTTAGACAGGGTTTTTTTTTTTTCGTGCTATGAAAAAAAGAATTGACTAATGATTTCAGTTGTGTAGCAATTGAAAATGAAAGGTGACATGGCTATCAGCGGAAGGTTTAGCCCCCCTCAATAATTTCCTGTCTCGCAGCATGAAATACCGGGACTGAAATGAAAGTTGAACAAGAAATGATGGTTGGACGCAGCTCTTGAAAGAAATCAATAGCAAGGAATCTAGCCTGAAGAATAACAACTGATGCCACTATATGAAATAGGTACCCAGTATTCCATGAAATGAAACCCAGGTCTTTTTCAAGTAAGAGGACAAAATTGTACACAGATAAACATGTGGTTTAGGCTAATATCTGGGTATTTCCCCTTGTAAACTGTAAGCAGCCTGGCCTCTGAATTTCAACTGTACACCACAGTGTCACCGTCAACTCAAACGAATTAGCAAAAAAAAAAACACTTCACATGGCAAAGCTGGACATTGATAGTGGGCGGGAAACCATGGACAAAGAGTGTGTGAATAACAAGGACCTACTGCGTTGCAGTAGTGGTAGTACGTGTAGTACTGAACCAGTGTAAACACCAACATATTTTCCTATCCCTATGGGGAACAAGCACGACTCTCAGCTCAGAGGTGTTGAGTTGCTCTGTGCCGCCATGGTAATTGAATGTCGTGATGGGGAAGGGGAACACCAGGGGTGTGAGTGTGATGTTGATGAGAGCGGCGATTGACAAAAGCTCGCGTTGTCATGTGTTTGTGAGAGTGTACACTGTGGGCCTTGTTTCTTGACATTGTGTCAGGGACAAATGACTGAATATATTATGAAATCGCAAAAGTCTAAGAGGCTCAAAATGAATGGAATAGCCTATACTCTAAACCCAGCGTGATTTAAGGTGGCCTTGACATGACCTTGACTTTCTTGCCCTTTGCAAGTTGGATTTATCGGTATGGGGTGTGGATAATAGCTTGGCTATATGCTGGCCTTCATTTCCCAACCTCAAGATCTTGCAGTGTCTGACAGTGTTTACACTGTAGCCGACTGGCTTTTTCAATAATCCAAAACAACACCATTCCAATTGCCTTTACCTAAGACAAGTCAGGCAAAAATAGAGTGATATTGTAATAATTGTGTGCCCTGCAGGGCCTGGCCTATATTGAGGCTAAACGGTAGCTTTGAAAAGGCCAGTGTCCAAGGCAATCTGGGGTTAACTGGGTTCCCTGATAGGCCAGATGAGAGAAGGTCCAACCGCACCAGGAGGGCGTTGGGTGTCGGACCGCAAGCTAACTCTCCCTCAGTGTGGTCCAGGCACGCTCCATTTAACCTGGCAAGCCCTCTCCACCCCCCACCCCCACCCCTGTAGCGCCTGGCAGACCTACACTCCCGTTGCCTTCCCAGGCAGGAATCAGCCAGTCACTCTCCCTCATTAGGGTAATTGAGACAGGCCCTACCATGACTAAAGAGCCTTGGAATTGCTAGCCGCTCGTGCATCCAAAAGAGCACTTAATCATCTGTTCTTCTTATCTTTTCCCTCTTCTTTGCCATTCCTTTCATTCATTCTCTTTTTTCCCCCTCAAACCATTGACTTTGTTACAGGAGGTGTCCAGTGGAGCCCGATTTTCTAATTGCCAGTGAGAAATGACTTGGGTCATTCAAGTAAACTAACCAGGGCTGTGGGAGTCTCTGTCGAGGAGGAAGAGTTGTGAATGGGCGACAGCAGAGACAAAAATTCTGATCTTTGGATCAGAGGGGAGGAGGGGAAGGAGGAGGGGAGAATCCTCCCTCTCAGCGGTTCTTAGTTCCTGCCTGCTGCAAGCTGACGAAGACGCCCCGATCGCCGCCAAATGTTGTCTCGGTGAGGTGAAGCTCAGCTCCAGTCATGTCAGATTCACCAACAGTGCTCGGTCAGGCCCGAGCCATATGAAGGTTAGAGGCGCGGCGGCACGCCCCGACGTTCCTCCATAATAAAAAAAAAAGTCATACAAACTCCATTTCAACGATGCCCTCATGCCACCCTCACACAACCTTACAATAAACCAGAGCAGTAGCCTGATGTTTCTTTATTTTTTCTCTGCAGCAGGTATGAGCAGGGTGTTTATTCTGTGTGTCTGCATCATGGGTTTCGACTCTATTCTTTGGCTCCTCTGATTGCCAGGGGGGTGTCATGTGACCTCTATAGTGCTCATGTGCCACTGGCCCACATGGCACCTTTGTTACTAATGTGGAACAAGCCAATGGCAAGGTGACATCCTGACAGCGGCGCGATCCATCTACTGCAAAACTGGAGGGGAGGAGAAGACTCACTAGCGAAGCAAGCCCCCCCCCTCCTTATTCTCGCTATTTCTTCTCCTCTCTATGTCTTCTCTCTCTATCTCTCTCTCTCTCTCTCTCTCTCTCTGACACTTCTCCCTCTCATTATTGCTAGTTCATCTCTCACTTTTTTTCTCAAGCCTTTCTTTTCCCACCACTCTTTTTCTCTCCCTCCCTTATCATCCCTCCAGCTCCCTCCAGCCCCCACCTCCACCTCCCTCTATACATTATTGTCTCTGACAGCCTGGAAACAAGGGAGCGATAAGGAAATGCTGGAGCCATGCAAGGTGTGGTGGTCGAACACCAAAGCAGGTTCCTCATTGACACATCTGTCAGTAAACCATTGACATCCCCTATACTAATGCAGGGGGACTACTGTAGAATCATAACTGCATTAGTGCAATCCTCTCGCATACGGCTTGTGTCCCTAGACGGACTAGGACAGATTACTGAGGCGGAGCTGCTAGTGCGCATCATCAACTCATGTCTCTCAATCACTCACAAAAACAGATGCGCACACACACACACACACACACAGTCAACCAAGGTGCACATCCCATCATCCCCCCCCCACATCCCCTACTGGGGGACCCAAGAGGCTTCTACTACTCCTCCACTTCCCACCAGAGATGGATAACTCATTCAATTTCATCTCCGACCCCTTTAAATGCCATTCAATCAGGAGAACGGCCACAGGTCCTCCACGCTGCTACATATGTTGCCATTTCAAATGACCACAGTCAGGAAAGGAAAAGACCACCGAAGCAAACAGGAAGTTGTATGTCTTTGAAGCTTTAACGTATGGTCTAAATTGGGCCTAGGCCTAACTGCACGGATGCTATTCCATTACAGTACAATTGCAATGTGGTCTACTCAACACACTGTAAAAAGTAACCAGAAATTTCAGAGGATAATTTGTGTTCTCAATGATCTCAGCTTAGATAACTAAACTAATAAAAGGATGACAATCTCTGTGATAGATATTGGAAGATCTGTTATGCTGCCAAACGTTTTATTGGTTTGTTTTTGTACAAAGTACACCCAAAGGGGTTTCAGAAAGCTTCCCACAGACTTAGTTAAGCATTAATCACATCTGGGGAACCGAATAAATGATTAGCAAAGCTAAGAGAGCATCTTCTGCTCACCAGATGAGTTCAACGCAGAGGCCTGTACATCACACAATGACTCCCAACAATCAAATAATCAAACCGTGGTTGTTCCGTCGAAGATTGTGGACTGCTTTTAACACCCCAAGTTTTCCCTCTTTGACATTCAAAGGTAACCAAATGAACTGCCTCGGGAAACATACTGCAATTTAAAAAGAGTACATGCAGACCTGAGTTCTACAGAACCACTTCTGGAGAACCCTGTTTGCCTCGAGAGTTAGACGCTTTCGGCTTATAGGCCTACATGTAAGCAGCCAGATTGGAAAGAATGGAAGCACAAAGGCGAGGTAAGCAAAGATGTGACATAATGAACAGAACAGAGCGTAAAAGCTCCTTGGGGACAGATCGTAGGGGGGGGGGCAGTGGGGAGAAATAGAGAGCCTCTGGGTAACTCGATTTGAATATGAATGCCTCTCTCATGATCCACAACAAGGGCACTGACAGGGGCACCTCTATCCGGGGAACGTGTGTTTGTGTGTGTGTGCGCGCGCGCGCATTCGTACACGCCCAGAAATGTGTTTGTGTGTGTGTGTGTGCGTGCGTGTGTGCATGTGTGTGTGTGCGCACGCTCTGTGCAGCCATCAGCCGCTGCATAATTCCAAGGCACTTTGTACAGTGCATTAATCACAGGGACCCTTGAGCACTTCTGCGGATCCAAATACGCCGACCTTGAGGTTACAAGAAAGACATTAGGGCTGTCTATCCATTCAAAGTATTGGAGGGAGGGAGTGAAGACGGGGAAGGGAGAGAGGGAGGGGGGAGAAAAAGCTTTCAAGGTAATGAAATTCTGCCATAATTTAAGGGAAATACTTGTGGGGACAGGCCCAGGTCCCCCCCCCCTAAAAAAGAAAAAAGGAGTCAAAGTAGATTGAATTGGATTTATTTTTCCTTTTTTTCTTTACTTTAAATTAGGCTTAAGTGCGTGTGTGGGGTAGTTTTTCTCTCTCTCTCTCTCTCTCTCTCTCTCTCTCTTTTTTATAACAAAAGCACGATAACAGCATTAAAGTCCAGAATGAATCGAATCATTTCCAAACCAATTAACCTTTGACAGAATGGATGAGTGGACAGGAATGAGAGTGGTGCGCGAGGAAGGAGAGAGACAGCGATAGCGCCGGCAGAAGAAAAAGAAGTCTGGCTCGTGGCGTGCGTCCACCTCCCAGGGGTGACCGAGTGAGTGACGGCCAGGGGTCCGGTTAGTGATAAGGAAATGGGATGGGAGGTGCGAGGGTGGGTGGAGGACATAGGGGATAGAGGACCGTAAAAGACCCCCCTCCCCTCTTCAGCCCCCATCCCATTTGTCCTGACTGATACCCTGGTAGGTCTGCAGAGTTTAACCCGGCTGATTCCCTTTGCTGGCGAGGAGCTTGCTCGCAGCTGCAACCGGTCCATTTAGTTAATTAAAGGCTCCATTTGGAGCCGGAGCCCGCGAGCAATACGAATGGCAATCAATAGATCTCTGGCTTATTCTGGGAGGGGTGACAGCACCAGGAACAAGATTTGTGGCATTGGCAGACAGGCCCTCCCTATCCTTCCTCTGTCTCTCTCATCCTGTCCCCCACCACTCTCTTTGGGTCTCTCTTTACCCCTCCCTCTCGGTTTCTGTATGTGGGTACAGAACTCCTCTATTCCCCACTGAGAGAGAAAATGAGAGTGTGTGCTAGCATAGTATGTGTGCTTGCCTGTGCACACGTGTGTGATTTGGTGTACAGTATGTCTCACCATCTGCATGGGGGAGCCAGCTGTATGTAGTTGAGGCTGAGCTCACCAGGGTGCAGGGAGAATGAGCTCAGGGATGTGTGTGTGTGTGTGTGTGTGTGTGTGTGTGTGTGTGTGTGTGTGTGTGTGTGTGTGTGTGTGTGTGTGTGTGTGTGTGTGTGTGTGTGTGTGTGTGTGTGTGTGTGTGTGTGTGTGTGTGTCCCCAGTGGAACACTGCCAACACTACACTAGCATTCCAAAGACCACGACGCACTCCGGGGCTTATTTTCCATGTTCCAGGACCATGTCGAAACATGTCAATATTAGTCTTGGCTTGTTTCTTTAGTGGGGTGGTTGAGGATTGCATTGGCTTGTCACTGCTCAGCCGTACAAACAAACATGTGGGCTTATATGAGGACACAGGGAGAAGACATTGTTGTGGGGATTCAGTAGGCTTGAGATTTATATCGCTGTCTCTGAGCAGCATAGCCTCCTCAGCCTTGATATTGTAAGCACATTGTTCGTGGCCTGTGTTTGCTTGTTTGCCGAGTTTTTTGTACAGCTGTGAGAGTGCTACTGTATCTTTTTTGACATGCAAAGACCCAAACGGCGTTCCATAGTATGCATGCCGTGAAGGTAATAGCAGTGCCACTACTGTGTAACTCCGGTAGGGCAACATCTGAAAAATAGCACACTTGGTAGTGTGTACTGGTGCTTGACCAGTCGGCGAAAGCCAATATCACCCACGACAGAGAACGGTTGATTATCAAGGGCAATTAATTAAATTATCTTGGCTTTAATGGGTTTCGCCTTTGAGTTGTCTCGCTGAAATTTTGTTACTCTTTCAAATGACTGCTCGACTTGTTGACTGCACGATCCAAACAGCAGACATTGTGGGCTAGGTTAGGAATGCTGTGTTGCACTTATAGCGCCATATTTTATGTGGTGTCATTGCGTCATGTACCTACGTTATATAGGTACGCACGTCAGCTTTGACATCGGTTTTGCACATCAGGGCATTAAACTAGACATCGGGCCATACCGATGTTGGCATTGTTAGCTATGTCACGGTTTTCTGTATGGCAAAGAGAGTCGGACCAAAATGCGGCATGGCTATTGAGATTCATGTTTAATAAAAACAAAGTAAACACGAATCAATACAAAAACAATAAACGTAATGTGAAAACCAAAACAGCCTAAACTGGTGCAAACTAACACTAGACAGTTACAAGGACAATCACCCACAAAACCCAACACCAAACAGGCTACCTAAATATGGTTCCCAATCAGAGACAATGACTAACACCTGCCTCTGATTGAGAACCATATCAGGCCAAACACAGAAACAGACAAACTAGACACACAACATAGAATGCCCACTCAGATCACACCCTGACCAAACAAACATAGAAACATACAAAGCAAACTATGGTCAGGGTGTGACAAGCTAATATCGGCCGATTCCGATATGTTCACCAATATATTGTGCATTCTTAATCTAAACCACTGTGAAATATCTTTCCCATAACCAAATATATTGTATTTTCAGCTGTTTGTCTCAAAAACTCAACGTAAGACAGGGAAGCATAGAAATAGTGCACGCAGAACAGATCTACCGCATCTTAGATTTGTTTTCAATAACTTACATTTCTCTAAGTGAATTTGGTCAGGTTGCAGAAGAAGTTAGATATTGCAGCTTTAATATGGATCGTTTTGTCTGTTTTAGGGGGTCTTCTCCACACTTTAGGACTCATTAAAAGCTTCAGCTGCAACCTTTGTGTTTTTGCAAAATATATTTCGCTATCGTCTCATTTCCCATGGAGGGTTATAGTACAGGCACAATAGCCGGTGAGCATCACGTTGAGTGCACTGTGAAACGCTGAGGGGCGGCTGGCGGTAGTTATCCTGCAAACGAGACCTCGCACGCGTGTGTCCGGCCTACGCTCCCCCAGCAGCCTGGCAGCTCGACACCTGCCATTCCAACTTCACAGCGTGCCACATCGAACCCTTCCAGGGTGGGAGGCAGGTAGGCAGGGAGCGAGGAGTGCAGGCAGAGAGGGAGGCAGGCTGGCAGCGGGCCTTGGTGCTCCTGTGCAGTTGAGGACTTCTCTCTCTCCTCTCTTTTATCCTTCCTCTCTTCTCCTCCCGAGAGGCATGTTCATACGGTACAGTATTCCTCCTATTCTCTCTCTTATTGTGTTTCATTTCTTCCTTATGACACAAAACATTCCCCGTGGAGTACAAAGCGCTCAGTAAGTTTCAGTGAGCAAGTGCGCATGTTTAACCTCATTTTATTCTCTCAATTCAGATATTCGCTCACAAAGGTATCAGGTCCTCTGAGAAGATAAGAAGACATTCATATATGGTGAAGGGAAGGTACATATGCACGAAGTGGAACGAGACAAGGACATTTCTAACAAAGAGAGTGACATTGGGAAGG
Source organism: Oncorhynchus tshawytscha (assembly GCF_018296145.1). Taxonomy (NCBI): domain Eukaryota; kingdom Metazoa; phylum Chordata; class Actinopteri; order Salmoniformes; family Salmonidae; genus Oncorhynchus; species Oncorhynchus tshawytscha. Next base: position 41,847,734 of record NC_056436.1, on the reverse strand, counting down.
TATGCGTTTTCAAGCACTACAGCCTATGGGCCTAGTTTCAATTCTCAAACAGCTAGCATTGTCCTCAGAATACTGGTTTACTTTGAAATAGGTACAGCACATTCATATAATTCAGGGCCATTACATAGAGTGGTTCCATACAAAGTTGATACCAGACTGAAGGCTCCATGCCAACAGCTCCATTATGTTCCAAGGTATAAAATATCAGCAATTTAGATAAGAAACCATGACAATCACTCAAACACAGGGTCTGTCAATAAAAATCCACTCCATCTCTTCACTCTCTGTTTAACATATTGCATTGGCCTACTAATAAATGACAAATAGGAAAGGACGGCACTAGACCCCGAATGAACTCCTCATCAAAATGATGTACCCAGGCCATGCAATACAGCTGTCAATAGAAAGCGCCAGCAGCCACAAGGTATGACCCTTAAAAATGTATATTTTTGTTGTTTCTTTGTTGTTGAAAAATTGCCAATAAAAAAATGCCTTTCGTCACAGAGGTATCTGCAATGGCCTCACCCTCTTTATTCATTCCCCTTCACTCACACGCATGCACACACAACACGCTCACTCTCCACACGCATGCTCTTTCCCGGTACCCCTTCCCACTCTCCCTCCTCCCCATTCGCTCAGTGCGTAATTCAATCATCCCAAGGAGATGGATATCAGTCCCCTAGGAGCGCTTTACTCTCTTCATTTCCTAAAGCGCTTGATCAGATTTATTGATTGTCCCCCTCCTGTCCCACTCCTCCCTCCCCAAGCTGGGTGTTTTGCGGGCAGGAATCAATTTAGCATTAATATTCTTATGAAATGCCTCAGTCCCCTGACTCCATAAAATGACAAATGGGAATACATGAGAGAGGCTGAGGAGAAGAAAATGACAACAACAGAAAAAAGAGGACAAAACAACGCAGAGCGAGAAGAGAAGACTCAGACGAGACATAAAGCAGTGAGAGAGTCCAGAGATGCAGGCAGAGGATAAAGTAGAAGTTGTAATGAAATGAACAGGAGTGTTTCTGGGTCTGGAGGTCCAAACAGGCTGCAGTTTCAGTCTCAGGCCGTCTGGCTGGTGGGCTGCTGTTGGGCCTGGTGGGGCCGAGGGGCTAACGCTAGGCTAACCTACTGACTGAGGAGACAGAGAGACAGACAGACCTCCGCTCATCTCATCCATTATTACTGAGAGCCGAGCTGCTGCCATGTCTTCTGAATGCGGGGCCCCTCAGGGCTCTATGCTGACTTCTTTTTTTTACAAGGAGGAGCACATGTGCTCCTAAGTTGAAACAGCCCATTATCAGCCTGAAAACGTCACCCTGGCACGTTTTTGCAAATGGTAAAACTTCACAGTTGCTGACATTTTTCTCAAACTGCAGTCAATAGGAACAGATGAGTGTGGCCAGGTTGATGTTTTTCTCTATACATTGCAGTCAGTGGGAAAAGATGAGTGCCACAGGGTTGATGTTTATCTCAATACATTACAGTCAATGGGAAAACATGAGTGTCACAGGGTTGATGTTTATATCAATAAGTTGCATTCAATGGGAAAAGAAGAGTGTCACAGGGTTGATGTCTATATCAATAAATTGCATTCAATGGGAAAAGAAGAGTGTCACAGGGTTGATGCTTATGTCAATACATAGCAGTCAATGGGGAAAGCATCAACCAAATCAAATCAAATGTATTTATAAAGCCCTTCTTACATCAGCTGATATCTCAAAGTGCTGTACAGAAACCCAGCCTATAAAGCCCCAAACAGCAAGCAATGCAGGTGTAGAAGCACGGTGGCTAGAAAAAACTCCCTAGAAAGGCCAATTGAATCTTATGTCAATAAATTGCATTCAATGGGAAAAGATGAGTGCCATATTATGATTGTCTGTTTGTTTCATAACTGCAAAGTAGTTAAAAGGCTGTCACTTTCAACTTTAGGTCACTGGTTACTTTGTGTAATAGTTTTACATTTTGATTGGGAAATGCTTAATGGTTATGTTTTTGTATTCTTATGATTGGGACCTACTGGCTGATTGTGTCAGAGTTTATGGACTGCTTATCCTTTAACATCATGCTGTGTGTGACTGCTGTCTTTCCATCAACCCTGTGCAGTGGCGTAGTGGTGCCTGGAGAAGTGGGGTATACTCAAATGTTTTACGATAGATTTTTGAGATTTTCACTTTCAAAATCACACCTTTTTTAAATAGAAAAATAAATGAATGAATAAAGGATAACCAGTCGGTTGCTGTCCTGTGAATATATTTCACGTGATTGTCACGCCCTGACCATAGAGAGCCTGTTATTCTCTATGTTGGCTTGGTCGGGGTGTGACTAGGGTGGGTCATCGAGGTCATTTCTATATCTATGTTGGCCTGATATGGTTCCCAATTAGAGGCAGCTGTTTATCATAGTCTCTGATTGGGGGTCATACTTAGGTAGCCATTTTCCCCATTGTGTTTGTGGGATCTTGTCTACATTTAGTTGCCTGAGTGCACGCCAGTAGCGGAACGTTTCGTTTGTGCTTCATTGTTTTGGTGAGTTTCAGTTGATTAAAATATGTGGAACTCCACTCACGCTGCGCCTTGGTCTTCTCATTTCAACGAGAGTGACAGTGCTTTGTGATTGTGTAGGCTACTTTGTGCATGATGTCTCTATTGTACTACATAACTGAGTCGTATACCTCCACTACACTACTTTGATACGCATCAGCGGGGATTCAGAAGTGAGTAATGCCCACTGAAAAATAAGTGGGTGTACGGCTTATACCTGCGTATAGCCTACCCTCCACTACACCACTGGCCCTTTGTGTTTTACAGAAAGTACACTCTCCTCCATGGGTGCGCTGGTATTACGGCTGCTGTCATTTCAGAATCACGAACCTGTCACACACTGAAGGCATATAGGTTCACCACAGTACTAACCTGTCACACACGGAAGACCTGTAGGTTCACCACTGTACTAACCTGTCACACACGGAAGACCTGTAGGTTCACCACTGTACTAACCTGTCACACACGGAAGACCTGTAGGTTCACCACTGTACTAACCTGTCACACACTGAAGACTTGTAGGTTCACCACTGTACTAACCTGTCACACACTGAAGACTTGTAGGTTCACCACTGTACTAACCTGTCACACACTGAAGGTCTATAGGTTCACCACTGTACTAACCTGTCACACACGGAAGACCTATAGGTTCACCACTGTACTAACCTGTCACACACTGAAGGCCTATAGGTTCACCACTGTACTAACCTGTCACACACTGAAGGCCTGTAGGTTCCCTACTGCGCAAACATATCTATAATAGATAAAAGGCAGTTAAGATACTGTATTAATGTTTCAAGAAAGGAGTGTATATATTTGGCCTGGCGAAGCGGTTTTATGCGGTGACTGAATGGAAGCTGCCAATGTTTTTTTACTCGGGGAAGAAATGACTGAGTCCTCACTGTCCGAGACCAAGTCAAGACCGAGTACAAATGTATCTGACACCTTTACAAGACCAAGACACTCAACATGTGGTCTTGAGACCAGTCTCGAGTACTAGAACACTGGTAAATAGCCAAGGAACACAAGGACAAAGTCACACTTTAGTAGACTTTTGAGTAAATTCTTCTAATGTCTATGCCTGTGCGTTCTAAAAATGTTTCAGCACGTCACTCTGCACTTGGCTTAGAGCTGGGATGGGCAACTGTGATGGGGTGGAGGCCACAAAAAAAAATGGAATTCATTATGAGGGGCCACAATGGCTCGCTGATCTACGTACCCACAGCCATACCCACACATGCAGTCAGAGCCGGCCCTAGCGTTTTGGGAGCCCCCCCTCCCCCCATTTTGCGAGCAAGAACATTTTAGCGGTCCCCCTCTTGACAGCAGAGAGAAGAAATTGAAGAGTTAATTTCCTGCAATTCTAGACATTTTGCCATGGGGCGAAGAGAAAATGTTTCCGTTTTGAAACAAGTTTGCAGCAATTCTACACATTTTGCCATGGGGTGGAGAGAAGATTTAGCAATTTGACTCATTTTGCCAAGGGGCAGAGAGATAAAAGTGCAATTTTACAGCTAACTTCCTGCAATTCTACACATTTTGCCATATTTGCAATTTTTTATATGATATCTGAGTGAGAGTGACTAACAAAATCAATGGGGGCCCTACAGTCAGTAATTCAACCATAATTACTATAATATTAGAAAGCTGGCAGCTAGACTAACTTACCAATCTAAAAAATGTTAGCTGACTTGGGCTAACTGAGTGAGGACTGTCAGTGACTGACATAACAAGAGAAAAACTGCTGATGCACAAACAACTGCATCTTGTGTATACTACTATACTAACTCTCAATAGTAAATTGAGAGCTGACTGAGTTCCCAAAATGTTTTCATTCAAATGTTTTTGGAAACTGATCCGCGGGCTGCCAGTTGCCCAACCCTGGCTTAGAGTAACCGTTCCAGGCAGCCAGGCCTTTGGCTTCCAACCTCCAACGTCATGACAGGGGGCCAGACGCACGGGAGAGAGAGACTCCCACTATTCCTCTTATCTTTTGGCAGCACATGTTCCTCATATGTGTAAAGCTTTTACCTGCGTGAGCCACATTACAGCACAGGGCTTTTACAGCTGTAGTGGAAAGCCAGAGAGCCAAATTACCTACTCGGGGAAACAACCTTGCCGCTTTCAATTTGCCCTTGACATTTAGCTCACATTCTCTCTTGTACCAAAAACACTCATACACACACACACAAAAAAAACGTGCACGGACAAACACAGGTACGTGGATGCCATGTGCGCACACTCTCCGCCCACACACACTGTCTCTCTCTTTTTCCCTCCTGCTCAAAACGAACACACGCCACCCAGCAGGATAACACAAATCCAATCACATGCTGATACAGTCTTAACCATTATCAGGAGGAGTTCAGGCAAATTGTATCATTACAAGACAAAGTAATCACTCTTCCATCCTCTGAAGAACAGACTGATCATGACTGGTGGGGAAAGCTGAACATGATTTTTAAAAAGACAAAGGATCAGGCCAGTATTTTTCACTACTTTTCCCACTATTCAGTAATGTGATGATGAAGTGGGGATGGGCATGGTCAGAGCCATACAGAGCGTTAGGCCAGGTTTCAGAACGGCCGCCATGTTAGCGCCCATATAAAACGTTATTCTTGAAATGTTTCTGATGTAACAGAGCAAAACAGAGTAGCACATTTAACAGATGTTTTTATTGATTAGCATTCGGGATATTGTGTATCCAAGTCTTTACTGTGTTGTAGTGTCAACAAATTGCATATCTGCTTTCACTGGACATCTTCATAGGTTTTAAAAAGCTATCAGAAAAAAAAACAGCACAACGCAGAAGCGTTAATTATCACTTAGCAACGGCTATGGAAGAAAAAGTGCCGCTCTCGGAACATTTAACCACATTGGCCTAATTCATATATATATATATATATATGGCTCTGAGCACGGTTATTCAACTATTTGAATATCCGAACGTTAGTATTCGATTACTTGGTGGAGTAGGCCTTTTTTTTTTTTTTTAAAAAAAAATTTGCACACGTAATACATTGTATCAAATCGCTTGACCCTAGAGAACCACAAGTTCTTTCAGGTTTCGCACTGTTCTGTTCGGAAGGTTTGTATAATAATAAAGTGTATAAGCTATGGCTATTAAATGTCCCTGGAGTAGCCTATAGGCCTTCGATTCTGATGAAGGCATAACTGCCGAAAGCGTCGGCCTGCCCGGACTAAAATAAAAAAGGGGGAAGGTAAGATCTTTGTCTTTTTAAAAACATTTTGGAATGCCTCTGTTTTCCAATGTTCTTGAACTTGGGCTAATTATGTTCTGGCCCGCCAACTAGCTACAAGATCAGGAACAAATTGGCTCTTCATTCAAAGACTCAATCATGGACACACTTACTGACAGTTGTGGCTGCTTTGCGTGATGTATTGTCTCTACCTTCTTGCTCTTTGTGCTGTTGTCTGCGCCAAACAATGTTTGTACCCTGTTTTGTGCCGCTACCATTTTGTGTTGCAACCATGTTGTCATGTTGTACCGTGCCATGCTGTCGTCTTAGGTCTCTCTTTATGTAGTCGTGATGTGTGTTTTTGTCCTACATTTTTATTGAATTTATTTGTATTTTTAATCCCAGCCCACATACCTGCAGGAGGCCTTTTGGTAGGCCGTCATTGCAAATCCGAATTTGTTCTTAACTGACTTGCCTTGTTAAATAAAAGGTTCAATGAAAAATATAGTGCTAAACTTGAAGAACTCGTGTTTGTCTCTGTGAAGTTACTCACCAGCAAGCTCTGAAAAAGAAACAATGATACAATGTAGCATAACACCATTGCTCGCAAACTGCACAGATGTGAGATTTGTTTAAATAGGAGCACTAGCCCTCTTACATTTTTATTCCAGGTTGCATATCAAAATATTTCAGGGCATATCGGACGGTCTGCCCTTCCCATAACTGTCACGCCAAGCATAGGGTAAATATACTGAAATGGGAAAATAATGTACCTGTGAAAAAACTATGTACCTGTGAAAAAACTATGAAATAGCTCCCCTAAATAGTTAATGTATTACATTAATGGTGACCACAGCCCTTCCGAAAATGCATTTCAATTGTGTTTAATGCTCCATGTATTCCACTTCAAATGTGGCTCCCAGTGTGGCAAGTTCGGGGGTATTGTGACGCAATCTGACAGTTCCTTCTTTGTATCTTCCTAGACTAGCGGGAGTCGGGTTTGGTTCTCTTTCTCTCTCTCACACCTGCCCCTCCCCCATCCTTCTGCTAAAACAAACAGTGCGCAGCACACCGGCTTTCTTTCTTTCTCTCTCTCTCGTCACACGAGCAAGTCTCCATTGAACTGAACAAAACATGCATTTCGACAATCCGGATATCCCAAAAAATATTGTGATATTATTTGAATGCCGAAACCATTTCCAGTGCCCATCCGTATAATGAAGTAGAGTGGGACAGGGTGGGGGATTGTGAAAGACATGAGAGACTGACTCCATAGAAGAGGAGGAAGAGCCATGCGCTGCTGCTCCCTACCGCACAGACAGGGTGATGACTGGAGGAGAGCAGAGAAGAGAAAAGGGGAGGGGAGCAAGGGAGGCTTTCTACCCTACGTGTGGTGCTGCAGGGGGGTGGTGACAAACACACATACTGAATAGGACACCTACACTGTATGTTACCACTGATATTCATTTGATTGACTTATTGGAGTAAACATGCTGTTTGTGGCTATTTCACGGTCAATTTAAGAGGCATTCCATCATGAGGACATTTACCACTCTCCTGCTCCCTCTCTAGCGCACACGTAAACACACACACACAGAGCCGGCAGGGACTGTGAACTCTTGACCTCAGGCAAACACACTCCTCTACACACACAAACACAGTAAACACACACTCGGATTGTGCACTCAGGCCAAATTAAATCAACACAATTTAGTTATTTTTTCCCCGGCTATTTCCTATTTTCTTTTTTTCTTCCTATAGCCAACTCTCCAGCCAAGATTTGGTCCAGAGCCCCAGCCTTGAACCTCTGCCCCAAGTGCTGCCCAGTGCAAACACACAGTGGCCCCTGCGCTCGCTCCAAACATCGACTAGGCCCCCACTTTCACTATCCACTATCAAACCACTACACTGCCCGCATCTACTCTATTTGAAGTGATTTTAAAAGTAGAGGAGAGGATGAAAACACTGGGGGGTGAATTCATCTGGAATTATGAAGAAAACAAAATCAACCAAAACGGATGCGTGGTGGATCGCATGCTAGTTTAGAACACAAACGCATGCTTGACTAGGCTCGCTGCAGTGTGCTATACACACATGAACAGTCATCCCTCCAAGATGTTTCACACAGTGGGGGAGTAATGAAGTAGTCTGACAGGGAGAATTAGGAGAAATCGGTTACACGTGTGCATGGGTGAAATCAATAACCATAACAGCTGCACAAATTTTATACACCAATTCCCATTTTGCTGAGAGCTTTTTCATAAGAGCACAAAGAAAGCCATTATTGGGGTAAAAGCTCACCATCCACCACACAGTATTCATTTGAACACTGTCCATGACTAATTCATGCAGATGCTTTCACAATGTTTTCACCAGGAGACAGGAAAGAGTGTGTCACCTCTCTCTTTTGAAGGAGGAAGAAAAAGCCTATTTGCTTTGATTCATTTTGCCTTGCTTACGTTTCTAAATGTCATTAAGTGCGGTGGGTGGTGACGACTCCGACTCAGAAGTTGTGGAAAATCTCGCAGCGCTGTGAGGCTATAATAAACCAGCATGGTTAATATAAGGAGGAGCAATCTCACTGCTGGGCTAACTGATGTGTCGAAACGCTGCACGATTGAGTCTTTCTGACTGCAGCAGGTACACATTCTGACATAGACGCAGAAACACTGAGATAGGTCTGTCTGGGCTATTGTCCTCACAGGCAATATCCGAGGACAAGCAGAACATTGATCGTGACCCACCGTGACATCATGTGTACATTGCAAACGTTCCTTTGTGTTCCACAATGGATGATAACATCGCAGATGACACCGACACACATCACATATCATGTAGAGCATTGACAACATAATAATACATACTATGGCACCAGTGTTTCCATGTGAACAACACTGTGTGGCCTCCTACATTAAGGTGGTGTGTGAGTGCATGTGATCACCTACTGTAGGCCTATACGCTGCTGAGAGTATAGGCTGAGCGTAAAGGTAGATCCCTCTAATGATGAACATGATGAATTGCATACAGTATTGTACAGTATGGGGGTAATTCGCCTCATTCACAAATTTGTACTGTAGCCTCCACATATTGCACAATCTCAACAGACTGCTCTAGGGAATGCTTTGCAGTATCCTACCTTCCATGCGATGCGATTGCCCTTGGTGTCATGCTCCAGAGCGATGGGGAAGTCTCCTCGCTCGTAGAACTTGCGGAACGCCGTGGGCTTGGCTGGCCTCTCCCGGAAGGCCCCTGCTGCCGGCGGTCCTACCACCTAGAGAGAGAGAGAGAGAGAAAGAGAGATAATCCTGTTGATCGAAACCAGAATTGACAGTTGTGTTTCTCAAATCCAGAATGGAATCATTGTAGTGGGGCCCTTTTTTTAGTTTTTTTTTACATATAATTCTCTGAGACACTTCTGCCTTGCTCCCTCCACTCAGGGCTGGCTAAACACAGCCTGTCTGCCACGTAGCCCGAGGCTCTGCCAGCGGCATTGTTATTACCATGTTACTGTTCCTGTATATTGGATATGTAGTGCCAGGCTGCGAATGAATTGGACTCCTGTCGTCATTGTTGTTGTTATTGTGGTGGATGTCACTCCATAGATCTGACTCAAAGTCAATGAGTGCAAACACTGGGGAGCTAGCCTTAGATTACATCACTGACTAGCGTAACAGCTGCAAGCAGAGATAGGCCTTGTAGTTGAATCGTTTTGGGTTAGGGTCGTTTTTCATCCCAGCTCAAATTGAATCCGGTAATGAATGACAAGAGTGGTCGTGCCAATCAGTCCCCGCGTTGAGTCCCTCGTCCCTCGCCATCTGTGGGGCCCGACGACATGACTGGCAGATGTATCACTGTCATTAATCCTTAGATTAGCGCCCATTGAGAAACAACGTCTCAGTGCTGGACTACAGTGTCATGGGACTACAGTGTAACATGAATACAGTGCCAGACAGTGACAAGACTGCGGTTCCATTGAGAAACAACGTCGTGGGACTACAGTGTAATATGACTACATTGCCATACAGTGACAAGACTGTGGTTCCTTAGAGCCACACATCACACGCAATACACAATACACATGGGAGAAACTTTCTTAGAGGTAGCATGCTGAGTGGATAAAGTAGTAGCCTACTAGGGCCTGAAGTAAGTTATGAGTGAGTTTAGACTATTAAAAGGCACCCTATGGTGTCCCGGTGGACCCACAGCATCTAATGCACAATGGGATTGCAGAGGCATAAAATAAATATGTTTGGTGGCGTTTGTTTACTTTTAAGCGAGGGAATGCTGAATGAATAACATTAGTAGCTGGTCCCATCAGATAACATGGCACACGTTAGCCCTATGCTAACCTCACCAGGTGGCAGTGATTATATCTTGGAACAAATGCTTCACCGGCTTATCAAAGACCTTAGACTTTACCAACCAATGGCATTTCTTAAAATAGGTCAACCCTGACCACTAGAGGGGTATTTTAAACCTACAAATTCGAGGTTTAGTTTTGTTCCGTTGGTCTGTAACAAAATGTTGTGTACCAACCAATATTGCATTGACGAATCCTTGAGTAGGGTACTAGCTACTGCTTTCGTGATACATTTGAACATTTTCGCATATATGACTAAATTCCACGCTTTTGTTTATCTGTTTCACACACATCAATATGCTTTTATGGAAAAATATATAAATTAGGTCCTTACAACATCTACGTTTAGCGTACATTGTACAAAAGAACACACTATTAGCCGTTGTAAAATGCATAGAATTGCAGGAAATTAGCTTGAAAACTGCAACACTTTCTCTCTGCTCCACGGCATTTATGTAGAATTGCAGGAAATGTGCTTTAAAACTGCAAAAAACTTCTCTCAGCTCCATGCACAAATTTGTAGAATTACAGGAAATTGGTTTAACATTTTTTAAATGTTTCTATAACACCAAGATGACGTGCCCACTACCTAAGCCCTTTTTGATCCCCCCCCCCAAAAAACGTACTGTAAACTTTGTACTGCTCATCCTCCTCGAGTCAAATAACGCATATGTGGCAAAGCAGATGACTATGAAAACGGCGTAGAAAATGTTGTAGGCCTACATCTTGGTGTACACATCAACGTAATATAGCCTATGCACTATGATTATTAGGCAATAGCCGTGTGTTTTGTGCATGGCTGAAAGATGTAGCTCCCTATTAAATTGATTCTTAATCTTTATTTTTAAGTTGTTGGCTGTAGGCTACGTCCCTCTTCAACACAGTAATACAATACATGTAAATCTACATTTCCCAAAGGGGAAGGGGGGTCGACTCATGTGAGATTCAAACCCTTGCCACAATCTGTAACAATTACATGGACACTTTAGACCGAGAGCAATTTGACCAGTCGGTCAAATACACGTGATAGTTGCTTTGATGATCAGAACATGATGTTGGACTGGTATATTAAGGACACTTCCATGAAGAGGTTTTGAAACACGTCCGACTACGTTGACCATTTTAATTGGCTCCTGCGGAACTTGTTCCAGGGCATAATCACTGCCACCTGGTGAGGTTAGCATAGGGCTTTACGTGTGGCATTTTATCTGATGGGACCAGCTACAATTTAGCGTTCTGTCACATGCAAGTAAATCATTGATTTTACTTGTCTGACACATTTTGAGCCGGATAATCTGTTTAAATTTAAAATGGTTGCTTATGTTTGCAAGTATGGCTCTACAATGTCTAACTTTGCTTCCCCCTTGAGGAAGCTAGGTGAATTGCAACAACACATATAATAAACAACTCTCCCCCTCCCCCGCAACATGGTGGAGACTCGTGCTGAAGTCTTACTTTCAGTTTGGTCCACCAGCTTCAAACAGCTGAAAGTACGATATTGTTTTTTTATTATTGAAAATATATTTAAAAGTGATTTAGATGGTGCAATGATTCTCTACACTCTCAATTGCTTATTTTATCACATAAACTGAAATTGAGCTAATGGTGTACAATTTTAGCAACCAGGAAATGGCAAAGCGATTTCTACATGTTGGATGCTTTCCAAAGTCTGCTATTGTTGGTTGTGCTCAAAGACGAGATGCCCACGCCTCTGAGTAATGCTGATGGAAGAGAGGGAGGGTGCAACTTTCCCATTTGACAACAAAACATTTTGGGCTGCATTTTCAGAATGGTATTTTGTATGGGCCCAAAATGGGGGGTTTTTGTCGCAGAAAAAAAGTGGGAAACACTATCATTCCACTACATTACAAAGATATGACATAATGCTCCTTTAATAGCCACCGGTTGGCATACCTGCAGGAGGGTGTAAACAAGGAAAACAACTATGACTAACCATGCATTTAAAAGCACGAGAAAAATAATAATCTGCATGAAGGTCATTTGCGGGGTAGCCTAGTTTTGCATTATCCATCATAAATGATATTCCGGTCAAAATGTTGCATGCCTGAATGTCCCTGCAATGTTTTAATGCTCCTCTTTTTTCTTTTAACAAAGGCCCTACTGTAGTATACCTTATTTAACGTAATTTTTTTTTTTAGGTTACAAAGTGAATGCAAAACCTTCCGTCTTCCTCCCTCCACAGAAGTTCCCTCGGCCATGGAGATACATTTTACTGTCAGTAAAATGCAGATACATTTTAGCAGACACTCTTATCCAGAGCGATTTACAGGAGCAATTAGGGTTAAGTGTCTTGCTAGTCGGCTCAGGGATTCAAACCAGCAACCTTTCAGTTACTGGCCCAATGCTCTTAGCCACTAGGCTACCTACGGGCCCATCAGTGATGCTCCAGCTGCCTGGAGCAACAAAAGCCTTCACATCCAGGTAGCACTGCTCTGCCGGCAGCTAAAAATAGCCATGGAGAAAATGAACTCCAGACTGCATTGACTGGGCCAGGCGGCTTTTATGGTCAGAAGTGATGACACCGCAGTCGATTCCATCTCGCGCGCCACACTGTACCCTTCAGTGAACCCCCCTCTCCCTTCAACTGTCATCAGCATCCAACCCCCATTCCCCCTTCCAGAACCAAACTAATCTTTTTTCTGGCCACAACAAAAACACAACAGCACAGACTCTAAGAACCCCCCCCCGTTCCTCGGCTGCACTGTACCTCGGGGCTTTGACTGTAATAGGAATCGTGGCGCTCTGAGATTATCACTTGCCGACTTCCTGATGTGATCCGGGAGCCGGCTACCGATTGGGATTCATGGCTTTCTGCTTAAGCTCCCAAACATGAAAGTGCTGCGAGAGATCAAAAGCCATGATGTAGGAGGTGTGAGCACAGTGGCTCGGTGCTAATTTCCTGTCCGAGATGAGAGGCGGGAGGTGACTGGCCATTTGCTGGAAACACCTGCTAATTCTGTTTCTGTTCAGAGCATGTTCTTTGCACATTGAGCAGTATTTTTTTTCTTTAGATCTGATTCAATATCTCTCACCCACTGTGCATCTCAGTCCTTCCACTCAGTTCATGGTGTAAGAGGCCGAAAGAGGTGGTAATTGAAATGCTAATAACTTCACGTTGGGCAGTGCAGTGCTCTGCAATATCAATCTGACCCCCTTTCCCCTGCTAAAAATACAGAAGGTGAGAGATAAACGCACACACACAAACATGCACTCTCACGCACACAGACGCAGACACACACCAGGGCATTAGCATTTTCAAAACACAGACCATAAAAAAATGATGCATTTCAAACTATTTCATCTGCGTTTTATATTGAAAGGCAACAATGGTTTTTTGCAGCTAAAAATAGCCATGGATAAAATTAACTCCAGACTGCATTGACTGGGCCGGGTGGCTTTTTTGGTCAAAAGTGATGACACCGCAGTCGATTCCACCTCGCACACCACACTGTACCCTTCACCGAACTCCCCTCTCCTTTCAACTGTCATCAGCAACCAACCCCCATTCCCCCTTCTTCCAGACCTAAACTAATATTTTTTTCTGGCCCACCACAAAAACACTAGACATGCAATCAATAGGGCCTCTTCACTGTTCACAAATCCAGAACGAATTCAAGGCAACACACAGTATTATATAGAGCCATGATCACATGGAACTCCCTTCTGAAATTACTCAAGGAAACAGCAATATTAGCTTTTTAAAAAACAACAACACCTCTCCCCTATCTAACCTAGTTGTAATGTCCATGTTAATGTTTTTATATGTCTGTAACTTGTAAAGTATTTTTGTCTAAGGTCTTTTTCGTTATGTGTCGGATCCGAGGAAGACTAGCTGTCGGCATTGGCGTCGGCAAATAGGGATTCTAATAAACCTCCCCACAAAAAAAAAACAGCACAGACTCTGAGACCCGTTATCCCCCCCCCCCGTTCCTCGGCTGCACTGTACCTCGGGGGCTTTGACTGGAGTAGGAATCGTGGCGCTCTGAAATTATCACCTGCTGACTTCCTGATGTGATCCGGGAGCCCGCTCCCAATTGGGATTCATGGCGTTCCTGCCTAAACCCCAACGTGAAAGTGCAGTGATATATCAGAAGCCATGATGTAGGTGTGAGCACTGTGGCTCGGTGCTAATTTTCTGTTCTGGATGGGAGGTGACTGGCCATTTGCTGGAGCATGTTCTTTTTCCTTTAGATCTTGTTTAATATTACATGTCTGAAATGTCTCTCTCTCCCCACTGTGCATCTCACTCCATCTCCTCAGTTCATGGTGTGCGAGGTGGTCATTGAAATGCTAATAATATATACCATTTAGCAGCCGCTTTTATCCAAAGCAATTTACAGTCACGCGGGCATACATTATACATAAGGGTAATCCCGGGAATCAAACCCCCTACCTTGGCGTTACAAGTGCCATGCTCTACCAACTGAGCTACAAAGAACTGCAATAGCTTGATGCTGGGCAGTGCAGTGATCTAACAATCTGCTAAAAATACAGAATGAGAGAGAGACGCGTGCACACACAAACACGCACACACACACCAGGGGTCGCGTTAGCATTTTCAAAATGCAGACCATAGAAAAATATCAGTAACATCTGCTATCCAACGCATCTAGAGATTACACAGACATTTTTAAGCCGAAACATTGCACATTAATTATACTACAATGATGGCATAACCGAAACGAAAAACTCAGATAATACTTTTATTTCCCTTTTGATCCACATTTTAATCGCATACACATTCAGGAAAAATCCAGAATATCAAAAGCGGAGGTAGCGGTCTAGGGCAATGCATCGCAGTGCTTGAGGCGTCACTACAGAGCCGGCCGCGTCAGGGAGACCCATGAGGCGATGCACAATTGGCCCAGCGTCATCCGGGTTAGGGGAGGGTTTGGATGTCCTTGTCCCATCGCACTCTCGCGACTCCTGTGGCGGGCCAAGGCGCATGCTCGCTGACACGGTCGCCAGTTATGCGGCTGGCTTCCGGGTTCAGCGAGCAGTACGGCTTGGCAGGGTCGTATTTCGGAGGACGCATGGCTCTCGAGATGCAGCGATGAGACAAGACTGTAACTTACCAATTGGATATAACGAACTTGGGGAGAAAAAGGAGTAAAAAGGAAATCCAAATCAAATCAAATAAATAGATTTTCAATAGTGTCACACCAGCAGGAACCAATGGGATTCTCAAGGAGGGAGTTCCTGTAGATGTTGCGCCCATAAGCAGGAACCAATGGGATGTTCGAGGAGGGGTGTTCATGCAGATGTTGAGCCCACATGCAGGAACCAATGGCATACTTGAGGGAGGCGTTCCTGCATATGCAGGAATGCCCACATGCAGGAGCGCCCCAAATTGCGTCCCGCAATCACAAACTATTGCAAAACAGCATTGTTTTCATCAGAAGACGACAGAATTGCAACGCTATTTTGTTTGCAACCACAGAGAAGTAAAAGCTTACAATGAAAGAGCAAGGTATTGCTTGCAAACAAGATGCATGGCCATCAGATGTCTTATGTTTACCATAGAAAGAATGTAGCCAGAATGAAGTTCATCTTGCAAATGTCACTTGCTAAAACAACCGGAGAAAAGTAACCATTGCCTCGTCCTCTCTGCCATCAGTCAGAGTGCCGTCGATTGATCGAATGCTAGTTTGTGAATGTGGGAATTGGATTGGTCTGATGACGAGCGCAAAGATTTCTCATCCGAGTGGAGAAGTCTAACTGAAGCACAACATTTTGTGCCGAGCAGAAATTAGAATGAGAAGCCTTTTAGAGCTACGTTTACAAATGGGACATTAACGCGACCCCTGACACACAAACACACACACACACACACACACAGACTTACACACAATATCCTGCCCTCAGTGGTGGTCATAAGCTGAGCCTCTGAGGCAGAGTATTAAACTTGAAGTAGCGTCGTAACACTATTAAACCAGAATTGTCAGGTTCTCTGCCACTGGTGCACATAAGGGAGTAATAACAAGGCGCCGGCGGTCAGATGCACTCCAGGCTGTCATTTCTTTCAAGTCCCTTCTCATTTTGTCTGCTATCTTTTTTTCCCCTCTAGTGCCCGTGTCCACTCCTTTCCTTCCGTGGACGGTATCCTACAACCTCAACTTAGCTTCCCCCTTGGAAGTTGCATGGTTGAGCCCCCCTGTGGAGGTGATTGGCCTAGCCAATAGCGGACGAGATCTATGCTACTGTCATGTATAAGGTGTCATCCTGTGGAACAAAGATACCTGCTCTAACCTTATTAGTATGGCGCATCCATGTGCCGCTGACACAGGGGCAGCGGAATAGGGAAGGGGAGAGAGAGGGATGGGGGTAGGGAGAGAGAGAGAGAGAGACAGGAGCTGCGGCTCATCAATTCTGAGAGTGAGTTCGCCGTGGCGACGGTGGTGCGGTTTGTAGGTGATCCATCAACCTGCCTGGGCCTCCAACTCTCCCCGCCGGCGCCCCAAAACGCCTCTGAAAGTCATTGATGGATGTTTGGTGAGGGGCCGTCAATTCACTGTCAGCTCAGGTAGAGCCCGCACTCTCATTTATATTTTTTATATCTCTCTCCTGCTTTGCTCATTCTCCTTCTCTTTTTGGGATAAAATTGCATTTTGCATTTGCCGGGGAATGAGGGTGCCACTGCTTACTGAGGCGGCGAGGGGAGTTGCTGGAAAAAGGAAGGCACTGCACACTTGCTTGCTCGCTCTCTTTCTCTTTCTCTCCTTTCTCGGTTGAGGGGTTATTGAAATCTACCGCGATGCAAAAGGTGGCCTTTTTCTTTCCGGGCGCGAGCGAGTGAGACGGTGGGTGAGTCACAGAGGAGAGGATGGTGGAGAGAGACAGATGGAGCCTCTTCTGATAAGGTCAGGCTGCACATCACTGCCGCAGGCAACAAAATTAGCTCTCTTTATTTATGGGGCACTTGCCCAGTCGAACAATATGCACTTGCCAGAGATGTGTCATTTCTCCGACGAGATTTAAAAAGAATTCACAAATAAAAACGAACAGAGGCAGCTAGACCGGTTTCTCTTTTCTTTCACATCCTCTTATCCAAACAATGAATATGTCACTTGTTTGGCCTGCTAATTTACTCTCTATGAAACTGCAGGGTGAAATAGTCTGAGTACATAGTTACTATTAGCTGAAGAAATCCTTAGATCCATTAGTAATTGTGCATATCTTTCTCATGACCAAACAGACAGGCTAGTCAGCTGGAGCGGAATCAGTCGGGTAAATCAATTTCATTGTGTTAAGAAAATTACTGGTAGATGACTCTTTTGTTAAAGACAAGGTCAGAAGACAGAAAATGATAGTGGAATGCTCCAGTCGACAGGGAAATTGAAGGCTAAAATGTAGGCTAGTACAGTCTGCGTTCCTGCTTACAAAGTCACCGAGGCACTTTGTGATTGTCATTGTGTCATACCAACGAGGGCATACACGTTTGTGGGAGGTATTGTCTGTAATGAAAAATGACAAGTTATGGGCAAAGACAACAACGAGCACAGCATTGGCAGTCACCTTTCAGAACAAAGACAAAGGGAGATGAAAGGATAAGGAAAAAGCATTCAACGATGGGAGGGATAGGATAACATTTTAGAAATGTACATTCTTGAAGCTTTTAAAAAGCTGTCGTATATTTTTCTGTTTACCTCAGCGAGTGTATCGTCGTTCAGATCAGAAAACAGTGGAGCTGGAGAGCAGGTGAATGAATGCCCCTCAAAGCTGGTTACGTTTCCAGTGGGCGGCCCACTTATCTGCCGGGCTGCCTGGCCTCTGCTCGCTGCTTCACAGGCGAGAGAGGCCTATTTGGTGATTCATGTCGGAAAACCGCAGTTGTGATCGCTCAAAATGAATCATATTGCATGGCTAAGAGTTCCATTCCTACCCACTCCTACTTGTCAAGTGATTCCTATGGACCCATATGCACTGGATGAATCAGGGAGGCAAACACACAACATTGTATAAATAGGCCTAGGCATGCAACACACATTCAAACTATATCCTGAAAACATAGCCCACAAATAGGCTACACAGACTATGCTTTTGTTATTCCTGTTACTCTGTAATCAAAATCAAATCAAATTTATTTATATAGCCCTTCGTACATCAGCTGATATCTCAAAGTGCTGGCATTTGTATGAAACAGAGGAGTGCAAGCCAGGTGAGCAGGGAGTTCATTGATCAGTGACTCACTACTTCCAGTGGCAGTTTAAAAATAAACGACCTCAAGGCTCTGTTAAACGGGTCTGCGTGGCTGTTAATGCACACAGTGGTGGAACACCTCCTCAGAGCCTCTCTGCAAGCAGGCTTCTTAGAGTGCTGGGCACGCACCCGAGCCACGCTTTACTTTTACGGCCCTAATCAGTGACGACACCTGAAGGCATTAAAACACCGGGCCAGGCCATCAAATTAATGACACACACAAGGAAAATAACACCAGCCGCCGGTAGAGAAGACTTTAACATCTGAAAGATTTAATTTGCTAAGTTCCTTAGTTCCTCAATCAACTTTTCATAACTACCTGCTTTTAAGGCAGATATCTTTTTTGGTGTGTATTACAATGTATTCAAGCAGTACACTGCTTTTCCATAGCATGCATGGGGGGTGTATAACAAAAACAATTGCCTAGCTAAGTCTAAATACTGTACAGTTATCTGATTGAGGCATTATTCACAACCAAATAAACAATTTCTGTCAAAACATGAGCTTCAGGACAATGTACGTAAACCATGTGAAGATCATGGCAAGGTCTATTGTGTTTTAAGCTAGCTTTAGAGAGATCTCTGAGCATAGCATATCCATCAAACATTTATTTATTTTATTTAACCTTTATTTAACTAGACAAGTCAGTTAAAAACAAATTCCTATTTACCGCCCTATGGGACTCCCAATCACATCCAGTTGTGATACAGCCTGGAATCGAACCAGGGTCTGTAGTGATGCCTCTAGCACTGAGATGCAGTGCCTTAGACCACTGTGTCACTCGGGAGCCCATCACCAAGCCCTGTCCTCTTGCACCACCACCTCCCAAGGGACAGAATCTTTGAAGGTGTCCAGTCCATCATACATCATACATCCCATTCCTGCCTCCCACCATTATCCCCCACACTGTGACCCAACCATCCAGCCACCCAGGCGGGCAGGCAGGTGAATGAACCCCCGCTTCAGGCCCGGAAGGAGCCGTCAATACAGTGTGCTCTGGATGTGATGTGGCAGGCTGACAGAGATGAGGTGAGGTCCTTGCTGAGTGTCCACAGGGGAGCAAGGCTGACAGACTGAGGGTAGGGAGGGGGCATTGATTTCAGAGCAAGAGTCCCAGCTGAGAGATGAGAAAGGGACAGATCTGTCCTCAAACACCCATCCTCTGAGAAGTCCCTCCATCCCCCCATTCCATCACACTCTGATTGCTGTGGCATCACAGGTAACCCAGATACAGACAGGTCCCAAAGGAGAAGAAAGCTGAGGAAGATAAGGTCTTCTACACCAGGGGTTCCCAAACCTTTTCACTTGGGGCCACTTTCCAGCAAAGGGGAACATCCCAGGGTCGCCCCTGCGCTCGCGTGCAAATGCCACGTCTATTTTTCTATGGGCACAAGCACTTTTCATGACACACACTGTTCACACCCCTCTTGTTGGTGGAGAGAATTTAGATGATTTAAAGCTTATTTCCTGCAATTCTACACATTTTGTCATGGGGTGCAAAGAACATTTTGCAGTTTTAAAGCAAATCTTCTTGCAGTTCTTGTCACGCCCTGGCCATAGAGAAGCTTTTATTCTCTATTTTGAGTAGGCCAGGGTGTGACTAGGGTGGGCATTCTAGTTTCTTTATTTCTATGTTTTCTGTATCTATGACACTATGGTGTTGAACGCTGAGCTGTAGTCAATGAATAGCATTCTCACATAGGTGTTCCTTTTGTTCAGGTGGGAAAGGGCAGTGTCGAGTGCCATAGAGATTGCATCATCTGTGGATCTGTTGGTGCGGCATGCAAATTGGAGTGGGTCTAGTGTTTCTGGGATAATGGTATTAATGTGAGCCATGACCAGCCTTTCAAAGAATTTCAAGGCTACAGACATGAGTGCTTCAGGTCGGTAGTCATTCAGGCAGGTTACCTTTGTGTTCTTGGGCACAGGGACTATGGTGGTCTGCTTGAAACATGTTGGTATTACAGACTCCAACAGGGAAAGGTTGAACATGTCAGTGAAGACACTTGCCAGTTGGTCAGCGCATGCTCGGAGTACACGTACTGGTAATCTGTCTGGCCCTTCGGCCTTGTGAATGTTGACCTGTTTAAAGGTCTTACTCACATCGGCTGCGGAGAGCGTGATCACACAGTCGTCAGGATCAGCTGATGCTCTCATGCATTTTTCAGTGTTATTATGTAGAAGTTATTTAGCTCGTCTGGTAGGCTCGTGTCACTGGGCAGCTCTCAAATGTGCTTCCCTTTGTAGTCTGTAATAGTTTGCAAGCCCTGCCACATCCGACGAGCATCGGAGCCGGTGTAGTACGTTTCAATCTTAGTCCTGTATTGCCTGTTTGATAGTTCGTCGGAGGGCATAGCAGGATTTCTTATAAGTTTCCGGGTGAAAGTCCCGCTCCTTGAAAGCGGAAGCTCTACCCTTTAGCTCAGTGCGAACATTGCCTGTGATCCATGGCTTCTGGTTGGAGTATGTACATACAGTCACTGTGGGGACGACATCATCGATGCACTTATTGATGAAGCCAATGACTGATGTGGTGTAATCCTCAATGCCAACGGAAGAATCCTGAAATATTTTCCAGTTTGTACTAGCAAAACAATCCTGTAGTTTAGCATCTGCTTCATCTGACCACTTTTTTATAGACCGAGTCACTGGTGCTTCCTACTTATTGTGCATACTACTATTACAACATTCAAGAGTTAGTTTAAAGCCAGACTGAGGGCATTAAATAACACATATGGAATCATGTAGTAACCAAAAATGTGTTAAACAAATCTAAATATATTTTATATTCTTCAAAGTAGCCATCCTTTGCCTTGATGACAGCTTTGCACACGCTTGGCATTCTCTCAACCAGCTCCACCTGGAATGCTTTTCCAACAGTCTTGAAGGATTTCCCACATATGCTGAGCACTTGTTGGTTGCTGTTCCTTCACTCTGTGGTCCAACTCATCCCAAACTATCTCAATTGGGTTAAGGTCGGGTGATTGTGGAGGCCAGGTCATCTGATGCAGCACTCCATCACTCTCCTTCTTGGTCAAATAGCTCTTACTCGGCCTGGAGGTGTGTTTTGGGTCATTGTCCTGTTGAAAAACAATTGATAGTCCCACTAAGCAAAAACCAGATGGGATGGCGCATCACTGCATAATGCTGTGGTAACCATATTGGTTAAGTGTGCCTTGAATTCTAAATAAATCACAGACAGTGTCACCAGCAAAGCACCCCCACACCATCACATCTCCTCCTCCACGGTGGGAACCACACATGCAGAGATCATCCGTTCAACTACTCTGTGTCTCACAAAGACACAGCGGTTGGAACCAAAAATCTCAAATTTGGACTCATCACATGACAGATTTCTACAGGTTTAATGTCCAATGCTCATGTTTTTTTGTCCCAAGCAAGTCTCTTCTTATTATGGGTGTCCTTTAGTAATGGTTTCAATTCGACCATGAAGGCCTGACTCACGCAGTACACTCTGAACAGTTGATGTTGAGATGTGTCTGTTACTTGAACTCTGTGAAGCATTTATTTGGGCTGCAATTTCTGCGGCTGGTAACTCTAATGAACTTATCCACTGCAGCAGAGGTAACTCTGGGTCTTCCATTCCTGTGGCGTTCCTCATGAGAGTCAGTTTCATCATTGCGCTTGATAGTTTTTGTGACTGGACTTGAAGAAGCTTTCAAAGTTCTTGAAATTTTCCGGATTGACTGACCTTCATGTCTTAAAGTAATGATGGATTGTCATTTCTCTTTCCTTATTTGAGCTGTTCTTGCCATAATATGGACTTGGTCTTCTACCAAATAGGGCTATCTTCTGTATACCACCCCTACCTTGTCACAACATAACTGACTGGCTCAAACGCATTAAGAAGGAAAGAAATTCCACAAATTAACTTTTAACAAGGCACACCTGTTAATTGAAATGCATTCCAGGTGACTACCTCATGAAGCTGAGAGAATGCCAAGAGTGCGCAAAGCTGTCATCAAGACAAAGGATGGCTACTTTGAAGAATCTCATATTTTGTTTTGTAAAATATATTTAGATTTGAACACTTTTTTGGCAACTACATGAATCCATGTGTTATTTCATAGTTTGGATGAGAAAATAGTAAAAATAAAGGAAAGCCCTGGAATGAGTAGGTGTCCAAACTTTTGACTGGTACTGTAAATATATTTTAAATTGGGGAGGACCCTGGCCCCCCACCCCACAGTTGGGGAACCACTGCTCCACCGTTTGGGAACCACTGCTCTAGCATATCTCCATATTTAATCCCTAATAGGGGATTGTTCAACAATATCCCCTATCTTGGCCCAGTATGTTAATTATGGCACATGAGAATAGTGGAAACTGACTTTTGGATCTCTCCAATGTCTGGAATTTATAATGGCAGTCATAATATTAGTCCAGCTAGAGAATTGAATCAAAAGCAAGCCATTCATCAAAGGATGACGCTGGGGAGATCTGCTAACAGAAGAGACACAGTATGTACAGAGATACACTGCGTTGTCGGGAGCGTGACCTTTAAATATATTAACTAGGATGTTACCCTTTACATAGCAGTCTCTATGGACTGCTTTAAGCTAAACCCAAAAGATTGAATATGAAATTTTGCTTAATGTCCTAAAAGTTGTTTGCTCAACAAATCTGAAAGAGGGCTTGTAACTGGAGCTGCAACAACCAGCAGCGAGATCCATGAAAATTAGGTCAGCCACTGAGTCTCCCCGCAGGGATAATGCCTTGAATGATAGTCCAGTCTCTGGATTAGCAAATGTGAGCCTCTGAGCAAAAGGAGAAAACACTTTCCTCCCCGCAATGCCTTCAAAACAGGCAACTTCTCCTCAGCTCATATCTCAAATGGAGCTTCAGGTCTTTCAGGTATGCTGGTTTCAGGATGCTAGCTGCGGGAGGCATACGCAGGATCAACAAACAAATCAGGCCGAGGCAGAACAGGCTCTTTAGGGCCGACCTCCCCCTGCTCTGCACTGATTTATTCACACGAGGCGGGAAAGAGGCGTGCACTGCTGAAAGTCATCTGATTCCTGTAGAGGTTGGGGGAGGTTGTTCGGCAGCCCCCCATCCCCTCACTGTGGTGGTGCTGCGTTCAGAGTGCAGACGACACTACAACAATGAAACGGGTGTCTCTGCTATTATATTGTACACAAGGCCTCCTGGGCCACATCTTCAATCCCAAATCCCTGCTAACAGACATCAATCACGCTCAAAGAATTAGCAGCGTCAGCCTCCCCTGTGGCTTCAATTTCTATGTCACTCAAGAGTTCAGAGCTGGCATCGAGGCAAACGTTGCACTGTTTTTTTTCTCCACTTCCCTAGCTGTTGTGCTACTGTAAAACAATTTTGGCCTTACAAGTGCTAAGACGAATCTGAGGTAATTTACTGTGCCTGAATAGCAGACCTCAGCAACCTGCAGGCGCCTAATGTCCAGCTCACTATTACCCTGGCTGTCACACTCTTTGGCATAGTAGGCCAACACATCAGCAGACGATTATAAAAGAGGCCAAAAACGTACAGTAGAAATTGCCAAGCAATGGTGTCGGAATGAGAAGTGGAAAGTTAAGTCACAGTGTTGAACTGTTAGGCTATAAGCTGAAGTCAAAGGAAGATTGCCTTCAAAAAGACATCCAGAGTTGGACCGACAAGCCCAAGTGTGTTTTGGGGAAGAGGCCAAAGGTTATATTGCTTTCCCTCCGTCTCTCCTTCCGTTCACTTTGTTCTTCTCCGTCCTGAGAGTGAGAACAGGTGTCATGAGCGGGTCGACCGTCCTCCTGCCGTGCACTGATCAAACTCTCGTTAGTGGAATTTGTTTGGTGTTTCCCCAACAATGACAGTTGGTGGCTGAAGCAGAGTGAATGTGATCTTCTTGATAGTGCCTGGGTACATCTGCCTGTTTCCCTGCCTTCGGTGTCTTCAGTTCCCTGTCAGTTGCAAGCGTAACTTTGACTTGGAGCACTTTGACTCAGCTGGATGTCAGGCAGGCAGTTAATGGCATAATCCTCTGTGGAATTGCAGTGGCGCTCATGCAAGCTCATGGAGGCTTTCAAGTATATTTTACTTGGGGTGTATGTCACCTGCAAATCATAAAACAAAACAATACAAACGAAAGAGACAGCTTTGCTTCCCTTGTGAAGCACAAAAGTAATCAACAAAGCTGTAAAACAACGATTGCTTTCAATATAATATATTTGCTCCTGTCCTTGAGGGATTAGGGACAATTCATTTTAGGCTAATGCGAGTCAGCTAAATTCAAAAGGTCAGATCAACATTATTGCTTTGCGATTTTTTTAAAAAGATTTTCAAAACAGCTTGATGAACAAATGCCTTCATTGGCCATATTGGATTGTGACAACAGTGTCAGATACATTGATTTTCTATCCCTGGATTTCATTATGTTGACGTATTCAGTATGCGATCTGCCACGCATGCCCTGAGAGTGCAGTGCATGACACATGCCTTACCCCCTTAGATTAGATTGCTGAGGTGGGCTGCTTCTCCTCTAGGCAAGGGCAGTGATTCTTACGGGAGTTGAGATGAGGGGCGATGGTTGATTTGTACCGAGTGTTCTTTTGAATGCTTGACCGATATCCATTGAATTTCAATTGATGCATTCAATGATGTACTTTTCTTTATCCAGACAAGATGCATTACAGTGTCACATTTCATTTTGATTTCAACCTTTTTCTTCTTTCCTTCAGGAAAACAGAGAAGTGTGGACACTTTGCAGTGTCTGGTAACTGACAGATAATCGAGTGACCAAGTCATAAGTCATTTTGATGTTCTCCCAATACTAAGCCCAACAGGTTTAAATAAGTCATGTTATCTCGTGAGTGATGGACACAGGTTTATCGATTCTGTTTCACTAACCATCATTGACAAAGAGATATCATCATTACC
This sequence comes from Oncorhynchus tshawytscha, assembly GCF_018296145.1. Classification (NCBI taxonomy): domain Eukaryota; kingdom Metazoa; phylum Chordata; class Actinopteri; order Salmoniformes; family Salmonidae; genus Oncorhynchus; species Oncorhynchus tshawytscha. The sequence continues at coordinate 41,822,505 of NC_056436.1, read as the reverse complement.
AGCTATTTGCTCAGAATACAACAATCAAACAATCGCTAGGCCTCAGGCTAGGATATATTACGTGATTCTAACTTTACTTTACCAGAAATATTTATTTTGATGAAGTAGCCTAAATCTTTAGAAAATACATCTTGAATTAATATTTTATGATGTTGTGGAGTTGGACATCCAGCATATTAGGCTATGTAAATAATGTCAAAAGAGGATGGGCTAAATCACAGAGATTCGACACACAACATATCATCAACTCCCTATTTTAATTGGTGAATAAACTAGCCTAATTGCATTGTATGCTATTATTAGCAGAGTATTCAGCTTACAAGGACCACTCAATTCAGACAACCTGGCTCATCATACTACTTCATCAAACTACTTAGCCTCAATGACACCACTATGTGAAGAGAGGAGATCATCTGTTACAACAAGCCTATTCACATTCTTAATCTTTTACACCGCACACTCATTGTTAATGGAGAATGGCTCTTGGGAATGGAGGGACATTCTGTGAAAGTGATAGGCTTACAGCCTCCACCTGGCTTTGTCGACCGGATATTGTTTATAGATGTCCTCTGTATTTCCTTACAAGATAATTCACTTCCAAGGAGAAATTATGTTTTGCAGTGGCAATAAACGTCCTCCATTAAAGCCACCTAATAAAAATTCAAGCAGGTCTTCAAGGAGGATAACAAATGGGGCAATCATAATTGTGAACCGAGACCAAGCTCCAAAAAAAAATTATAACAATAGCAATGACTATGGTTCCTCATCAGGTCATATGGAGTGGCTATGGCAAACATTTCCCACTACCGGCTGCAGCTGCCAGACAGTCTTTGTGCACCGGAGGAAAAGGTGAAGGCGATTTCAGCAATCTCATACTTCAGAAGCCAAGCTATCTATTAATTTTGAAATGCCTATTTCCTGTGAAAGGAGCTATTGGTGATTAAGTCCACTGGAGCTACAAAGCGCTGAGGTACAAATACAGCCATATCATGGAGGCCTAAAAGGGAGTGTGTGTGTGTATACTGTACGTGTGCGTCGAGATAGTCTAGCTATTTTTTTTTTAAACGAATTCATGGTTTAATGTTGCTTTTTCAAATTTGAGAAGGAAGCTAACATGAAGAGAAATGTCAGCAGAATAACGCAAGCGATAACATTTTTAAGTCAGCCGGTGTCCGGCCAAGGACCCAGTGATTGATCTAGCCTGCGCACTAGTCTGCGTTAAGAGGATGCAGGCCTCCGGGCACCAATTGCCAATAACACGTTACTTACCATGACCCAGTTCTCTGTCCAACGGCAGTTACCACAGCCACAAAGTCACAACATCCAGACTTGTCTCCATGCTGCTGTGCTGTTTGTTGATACTTGGCTACCTGCCAAACATTCATTTTTTTCCTCCCTCTACCTTTTTCATTAAACTTTTTCACAGCGGACGCTTTATCTGGACATGGTTCTACAGGACCTCCACCAGCCAAAAAAAGCTAAGTAGTAACATTAACGCCATGCCATTTAATTGCAGTCGCTGTACTCGTAATAAACAGGATAACTATCGCCTTATGGTGAGGATAGCCGTGTTGCAAGCCCAGCTTCAGGTGCAACCGTTAAGGCAAGGGCAATACATTTGATTGATTGATTAATGACAAGCAGTTACCGGAATGGATTTCAAGAGTTAATAAGATGAGGCGAGTCTGGCCGAGGGGGGAGAGAGATGCCGGAGGGATGCAGCATTAGACTGCACTCCATGTCACAGCCTGGTGGCAGCCATTGCTCCAGCGGCTCAGGAGACGTTAGCGGAGTGGCGCGGCGGGGATGATGGATCGGAACGGAGTGGCGGACGGGGGCCCAGAGTGAGGACCATGACATCCATCGGGCTCGCTCGGCTTCCTGCACTCCAACCCCCCATCGCCACCACCCACACAGGATAGACCTATTTATTTATCACGCAGAGCAAATTATGAGCTCCCTTGTCAGGGAAATGTGTTTGGAGCGACAAGAAGAGAGAGTGAGAGAGACGGAGGGAGAAAAAATAGAGAGGAACGACTAGAGAGAGGAAGAGTAGCCTAGACATCAGAGGCACCTGCTTAAGAGAGTAATGATGATATGGGGGAGGAATGAGAAATGGAGGTCACGTCAGTACTGTCGAGTCTCCATCTCTTTTCCCAGGAGGGAGCAGAGCGGACTGTCTGGTCGGGCAGGCAGCTCAATGCTAATCCTGGAGGCGAAGCGGTAAATGAGGTCCGTACAGCACTCTATCAGTGCTCACCACAGCAAACTACAGGCCCATGCCATACAAAAGGTCGGAGGAACACATGTAGTTCTACCAGGGCTCAGGTATTGATTTGATCACTCAGGTGAAATGTGCTACAAGGAGCCTTGACCTTTTGAGGAGTATTTGTGTGTGTGTGTGTGTGTGTGTGTGTGTGTGTGTGTGTGTGTGTGTGTGTGTGTGTGTGTGTGTGTGTGTGTGTGTGTGTGTGTGTGTGTGTGTGTGTGTGTGTGTGTGTGTGTGTGTGTGTGTGTGTGTGTGTTAGGGAGGGAGGTCTTGGTCACCCATTCCCAAGAAGGAATCACAGAGAAAAGGGATGGTATTAAGCCTGGGTATTGATTCAGTTTCTATTGCCACAAATACTTTACTTTATAATAAGCCTATGTTCCAAGCCCATTCCTTTTAGGGCTCCAAATGGCCTTGCCTTTATTTACAAAGCACTGCTCTTTCTGTGCAGCTCTCTCTCTAGTGGAGCGATATGTCAGTGACCAACAGGGGAAAGAGCAGTAGCAACATACCAACAAACCTCCAGCAGCTGATAGCCTACGCTTGAGCTTGAGAGATATTTAATATTTAAGGGTTTGAAATGGGACTTCCTGAGGGTTCTTGAGGGGAGATTTGTTTATGACCTACAGCGAGGGAGGAAGTCAATTATGGCTCTGATCAGGGCCTAAAATACACACCCGACAAATGGTAGACATTTGGCATTGATGGGTAAGATGTCTATTTCACCAGCCACTTTGACGGGTGGTTAGGGAGCCACAGTGGAAGCATTTCACTGGCATTTGTGAATGAAAATAGAGTTAGAAGCCAAGTATGAGCACATTTATAGCTAAATAAATGTTGCAGTAGCTGTTTTCAAAGTGTTTCTGTCGTTTTGTTTTATACCTGGTTGCTAATCACACAAAGAACTACGAATCCTATAATATTTATTCTACTTCGTGCGATGCGCATCAACACTGCCTGGCTGAGGAACTGTGCGCCCTCTGATTGAAGTGCTGAAGATTCATTTTAGAAGTGCTGCGCACAGACATAAAAGTTGGTCTAATTTACTCAAAAGTCTACTAAATTGAGACATTGTTTTGTTCACAAGCTAGATTGTTTTTCAAGTTTACTTCAACTGCTTGCGAAGACACGTCGACTACTAGTCAGATTCTCTATCTCACAGGCACATTGTCACTGACTCAAGCGGAGCCCTTGTTGCCTACAGTTATTCCATCGGCCTACTAAGGAATCACAGGAATGTAGAGCGGTGGTTTGAGAATAATTGCTAGGGAGAAAAAGGAAGTGTAGCCTTGCTGAATAGCATTGAAGCCATAAGACAGACAAAGAGCTCCAGGCGCAGCCTCACAGACAGTAACACTATGTTGTTGTAGTGGAAAAACAAACTTGGTTTCTCCTTTTATATTAAAAACATCTCAGAATAATATGTGAGCCATCTGAGAATGGCCTTGTTTATTATGTATGAATCAGCTTCTGAATGTACTCACCGCCAACCAGCCTGAGACTGACAACAAAGGTTTGAGCAACTTCTGTGTGATCAAACTGAACCAGCATATTTTTTTCGTGGCAGAGTAGAATATTTTTTTAAATACAGTAGTATTCATATTTTATTGAGCTTCTGTTCCCAATGTTCCCTACAATAGGGGAGATTGGGGTAAGTTGAGAAAAGGGGGTAAGTTGAGACTCCCTTGTTTCTAGGAAACCATACACAAAATGAAACATTTGGCCAAATACTTAGGAAGAGGTAATAATTTCATGGAGACTGTGAAGGAAGAAACTGCATGAAAAAACTGGTAAGCATGTTCTGATTTTTTCTATTTCAGATTTTCACTAATTAATTAATTTTGTTAGAGGTTTCATGATGCTTGTATGTAAACCAAAGTAGATCATTTTGAGAATATTCTATACATCAGTTGGGGTCTCTATATATGAATATCTCTATTCAATATGAGGCCCTAAACCTAGCATGAAAGTGCATCCTTGTAGTGTCTAATATAGTCTAAATGTTTGCCTTGGGTTAAGTTGAGCCAATGGCCACAGGGTAAATTGACCCAATGGTTGAGCCAATGGCAAGTTTGAGAAAACTGAAGTGTTTTTTTCTTTCCAGGTGGAATCATAGCGGCTGGAAGAAGAAAGTGAAATAATGTTTCCAAAATTATATAATTACTCATGTCTCAAAACTGAGCTTGGGCAGCACACACGCCAAATATCGAACAGCATGTTGCGTTGCAGCCATAGAAATATAACCAATAGAACACAGCTAGCATATAACGTTCTGTGAACCATGTTTCTGAGAGCTTGGTGAGAGCGAGGTTGTCCTATGGTTATATTGAATGCAACCATCCCATAACGTTTCTACTGGTTTCCTCATGGTTCTATTTAAAGTAATGGCTTCAAATTGTTCAGAGTGGAAATGTGGAAATGTCAGTACTTCAGCATACCGTTTTATGCAGGTTTCTTAATGGTTATTTTTAAAGTCATGTTCTCAGAACGTTCAGAGAACGTTGAGAAACAAAGTTCTTCTGTGGGAATTCCAGTAATTCCAGAAAGCATAACGCTTTCTGCAGGTTTCCTCATGGTTCAATTTAAAGTCCAGTTCTCAGATCATTTAGAAAAAGTTCCATAAAAACCACAAGAAAACATTAGTATTATTCTACATTATTGAATAATAGTGAAGAAATCAAAACTATGAAATAACACATATGGAATCATGTAGTAACCAAACAATTGCTAAACAAATCAAAATATATTTTATATTTGAGATTCTTCAAACAGCCATCCCTTTGCCTTGAAGACAGCTTTGGCATTCTATCAATCAGCTTCACCTGGAATGCTTTTCCAACAGTCTTGAAGGAGTTCCCACATATGCTGAGCACTTGTTGGCTGCTTTTCCTTCACTCTGTGGTCCGACTCATCCCAAACCATCTAAATTTGGTTGAGGTCGGGTGATTGTGGAGGTCAGGTCATCTGATGCAGCACTCCATCACTCTCCTTCTTGGTCAAATAGCTCTCACACAGCCTGGAGGTGTGTTGGGTCATTGTCCTGTTGAAAAACAAATGATAGTCCCACCAGATGGGATTGTGTATCGCTGCAGAATGCTGTGGTAGCTAGCCACGCTGGTTAAGTGTGCCTTGATTTCTAAATAAATCACCAACAGTGTCACCAGCAAAGAACCCCCACACCATAACACCTCCTCCTCTATGTTTTACGGTGGGAAATACACGTGGCGATCATCCGTTCACCTACAGCGGCACACAAAGACACGGTGGTTGGAACCAAACATATTTAATTTGGACTCCAGACCAAAGGACAAATTTCCACCGGTCTAATGTCCATTGCTTGTGTTTCTTGGCCCAAGTAAGTCTCTTCTTGTTATTGGTGTCATTTAATAGTGGTTTCTTGGCAGCAATTTGACCATGAAGGCCTGATACACACAGTCTCCCCTGAACAGTTGATGTTGAGATGTGTCTGTTACTTGAACTCTGAAGTATTTATTTAGGCTGCAATTTCTGAGGCTGTTAACACTAATGAACTTATCCTCTGCAGCAGATGTAACTCTGGGTCTTCTATTTCTGTGGCGGTCCTCATGAGAGCCAGTTTCATCATAGCGCTTGATGGTTTTTGCGACTACGCTATTTTCCATATTGACTGACCTTCATGTCTTAAAGTAATGATGGACTGTTGTTTCTCTTTGCTTATTTGAGCTGTTCTTGCCATAATATGGACTTGGTCTTCTACCAGGGCTATCTTCTGTATACCCCCTGCCTTTCCACAACACAACTGATTGGCTCAATCGCATTAAGGAAAGAAATTCCACAAGGGATATCCTTGTCTCATCGCGCACTAGTGACTCCTGTGGCGGGCCGGGCGCAGTGCACACTGACCAGGTCGCCAGGTGTACAGTGTTTCCTCCGACACATTGGTGTGGCTGCCTTCCGGGTTGGATGGGCATTGTGTCAAAAAAGCAGTGCGGCTTGGTTGGATTGTGTTTCGGAGGACGCATGGCTCTCGACCTTCGAGTCCGTACGGGGAGTTGCAGCGATGAAACAAGACTAACTACTACCAATTGGATACCATGAAATTGGGGAGAAAAACGGGGTTTAAAAAAAAACATGCCGGGTTGCTGCCGATGTGTAAAGTGGTCCTAGCTGTACCCTGAAGAATTAACATATCAGACCAGAGAACGTGAGAACCATCCACACGTTGGAAATGGTTAGAATTTAAATGAGACCAGACAGCATGGAGCGGTGGCTACACGGCTGACAAATGGTTTAAAAGGCGAAACCCTGAGGAAAATCAAACCAGGAAGTGGCTTCTATTTTGAAAACTCCATGTTCCATAGCCTGCCTTTGCTCCATTTAAAGGGATATAAACCAGATTACTTTTCCTATCGCTTCCTCAAGGTCTCAACAGTCTTTAGACATAGTTTCAGGCTTTTATTTTGAAAAATGAGCGAGAAAGATAACATCGCATCATTGTATGGCCGGGTGCCAGCAGCGTTTTGTATGCGTAACAGAGTTTGGGCAGCCATTGCTTTTCCCTCTCTGACTGAAAAAGACAGTTGCAGTTGATATATTATCAATTATATATTTTAAAAACAACCTGAGGATTGATTATAAAAAACGTTTGACATGTTTTTGTGGACATTACAGATACTATTTGGAATTTGTCTGCGTTGTCGTGACCGCTCTTTCCTGTGGATTTCTGAACATAACGCGCCAAACAAATGGGGATATTTTGAATATAAAAATAATCTATGGAACAAAAGGAACATTTATTGTGTACCTGGGAGTCTCGTGAGTGAAAACATCCGAAGATCATCAAAGGTAAACGATTAATTTGATTGCTTTTCTGATTTTCGTGACCAAGCTACTTGATGCTAGGTGTACATAATGTTTTGTCGAGCGATCGATAAACTTACACAAACGCTTGGATTGCTGTCGCTGTAAAGCATATTTTCAAAATCTGACACGACAGGTGGATTAACAAAAGGCTAAGCTGTGTTTCGCTATATTGCACTTGTGATTTCATGAATATAAATATTTATAGTAATATTATTTGAATGTGGCGCTATGCAATTCAGCGGTTGTTGATGACAATTATCCCGGGATGGCAGCCATAAGAAGTTAATAACATTAACGGTAGTCACGTCATGACATGTCCTATCTGTGCTTGGAGTTCAAACCAGTTAACCTAAGCTAGTTTTATAAAAAGTCTTATTGAAACGTGTTCTCAGAACATTATTTAATTACCTTCAAATAACCTATAATTTCTGTGCTCAGAACATTAATAAAACTTTCAGGGAACCAAAGAAAAACATTATCAGAACCTCCCTGCAACCTAAAAATGAACATTCCCAAAACAGGCAAAATGTTCACTTCCGTTCTCAGAACGTTTAAAAAAAAACGTTACGTTTTAACGGTCAGAAAACTTATGGCTTCCCACAACTTCCAAGGAACCAAATGTGCTTGCTGGGAAGGGTTTTGGAACCTCACCCTGGTAATTTGACTGGTAAACTCATGGGTATGCTCAAAATGGCTGTCAGTTCTGGCTTGAATGGGCACTTTTGTTCTATGGATTCTATTTCTCTTTGCGCTGTCAGTGAATAGTTAAAGGCCTTTCGCAAGTTCCAAAATACAATCGCAGGAAAAATATTTAGAAAGCGAAAAGCCTACTGCTGAGAAGAGTAATTTGTCAGTAGAAGCAAAAACAAACTTGAACGAACAGCACTGTTTTTCAAAGTAGCTCAGGCCTATCTTGAGACCATCACCGGTGCAGTGAGAAGTCTGAGCTACGCAAATTCATGCTAACTTCATCATTGGGTGAGTCAGTGGCACTCGTGATGAAACATATGATACTGGAGCTCCGAGGCATGAGTCGAAATCGTAAGCAGCTAACTTCAAAGCAGTGTGTTGATGCGTGTATCACTTTAACAGAAGTACGTCATCAATAACGTCAAAAGTTTTGTTAATCACTTGCTTTTTCAAACCGTTTGTTGCAAAATGCAAGATCCTACTGATTTTGCCGTGGTTCCGGTGCTTTCTTCGATTAAGCTGCTTTCAAAAGGTTACCTCTACTAGATACCATACTTATACTACTAGTTAGGATTTTGTATACAAAAATACACCTGACCAGTAGCTTAGCAGATAGAGTAGGCAACTTTAGAACATTGAGGGTGAAAGGTCAAATCACGTTACAGGCACACTATTTAGAAAATAGTTTTATGTGGTTTCTGCACTGTTCAAATAATTTGTTTTATTTAGTATCATATACGTTTTTGTCTAAAGCATCCTAAATGATGCCATAGATTCAGTTTTAGAAAACAAGTAAACTTGAAGGAAAAAGTTTAAAGCATGATGTAAGAGACAAACCTGGCAATCCAACGTACTATAGGATATTTAAGCCAATGACTTACTGCTGCACCACTGAGTTTTGAGAAAATCAGTAGAGGAGGGAAAAAAGTCTGATAATCACATGTTGCTATTTATTGCTGACCAGCATACGTATGTGACCGACCGGCTCGATTTGGTCTTATGTAGCAAAATTTGAAAATGTGTTTTTTACATTGGATAAAAGTAGAAACTCAGAGCTAGAAAATTGTATATCCAGAAAATGGTATATCATACACTATAGTTGAGGAACAATGGGAAAGTAATTCTACTTTGAAAGTTGTAACCTCACTTTTGAGAAAATGGATCTTGAATGTTTTGGTACCTCCTGGAGAGCTCTTCTTTGTCTACAACCATTCAGTGTTGTTCACACCCTTTTAAGCTTTAGCCCCAACCCTCCCTTTAAGGATTCACTTGTGAAGCTATGTACTAAACAACAAAAGATTTCAAGACTAAAGGCTGGGTTATACTATGGGTGTGTTTGTACATTTAATCTGGAGTGCCAGTGTGCTCTGGGCGTTCGTAAACTCAGAGTGTTGTCAGATTGGTCGTTCGTAAATTCAGAGCTTTTGGCCAGAAAGTAGGGTTGATCCGAGCATTCTGATCTAACAACAGCAGTCAAGCACCCAAGCTAGCTTGCTAGCTACTTCCAGACATAAATGAGAGAACAGCTCACTCTGACCATTTTAGCTGGTTAAGCTGTTTTTATGTTATCCAGAGCGTTTGTCATTGCAACTGAGCTGCTGGCAACAATTTTTGGGGTTAGGCTGTTTTTATTTTATCCAGAGCGTTGGTGACTGCAACTGTGCTGCTGGCAATGCTTTTTTTGCCAACGTTTACCTGCCATATTCAACTGGTGTTGAGCGTTCGTAAATTCATCAGTTATTCTGCACTCTGGCACACTCAGACAAGAGTGCGAAATCAGAGTAGATAGCCAGAGCGAATTTACCAGCTACGTCTATCGACAGTTGTCGCTGTGACATCGTAAACATTCTATTGAAATAGCTACTTGCATAGTGGAGTCTTTTGTTTAGACATGTACCTAGCTTGCTAAATAATGAACCATTATCCCAACTCATAACGTTACTACCCTGCATGAATCTGCTAACATTAGGCAAAACTAGCAATGCAAATGGCTCTGAGATATGAATAATATTACTACACAGATCATACACGTAATGTTAGCTAGGTAGCCGACCAGCTAACGCTAGATAGCTAGCTAACAGTACACTTTGACCTCTCTGGGATCGTTCGGGACATGAGCGTCCCACCTCGCCAACAGCCAGTGAAATTGCAGGGCGCCAAATTCAAACAACAGAAATCTCATAATTAATATTATGTAGATGAAATAGCCAAATCCACTCATTTAAAGGGATAAATCTGACCCTTTTTTAAAATTTTCGCCTAAAATGACATAACCCAATCTAACTGCCTGTAGCTCAGGACCTGAAGCAAGGATATGCAAAATGTGGAGTTTGTGGAAATTTGAAATGAATGTAGGAGAATATAACACATTAGATCTGGTAAAAGATAATACAAACAAAAAAAACAGGCGTTTAAAAAAAAAAAATGTCCATCTTTGAAATGCAAGAGAAAGCCCATAATATAATATAGGAGTCTAGGCGCAATTTAGATTTAACGTTTCAGATTGATCTTGTGAAGCATTGCAATACTGCACAATATATTTGATCAAGTCTGCCCAAATGTGCCGAATTGGTAAATTGATATATTTTGAAGTACATAACTATAGAGAACATACAAAAATGATATGGTAATACAAAATGTAAGTTTACACACTCCCAGTGTGTAAACACTCCCACTCTCATATATACATTTGTATATAAAAATAGATTTTAAAAAACTATGCTACATTTTTATCTCTGGGACACTCAGGATGACAACTCAGAGCAAAATTACTGAATGTAAGTACATTATTTACCTTCAGAGGTGAATGTACATATGGGTAGGTGTAAAGTGACTAGGTAACGGGATAGATAATAAGCAGTAGCAACAGCACATGTGATGAGTGAATGAAAAGAGTTAGTGCAAAGGGGGGTCTTTTGTTAACTATTTAGCAGTCTTATGGCTTGGGGGTAGAAACTGTTCAGGGACCACTCCTGTTGGTTCTAGATTTGGTGCACCGGTAGCGCTTACCGTGCGGTAGCAAAGAGAATAGTCTATGACTTTGTTGGCTGGAGTATTTTACATTTTTTACAGCCTTCCTCTGATACCACCTGGTGTAGAGGTCATTATTATTATTAATCACCAGCCTGGATATTGACCCTCAAATGAGTAAGAGGAAGAATGAGAGGAAGAGAAAAGGTAGAAAAGGCACTTGCTGGACACATTTTCTGACTGTCATTCAGATTTAGTCCATTAAAAGAGTTCTCTTTCAAAAAGAGGCAAGTATTTTGCCTTTTTGTTGTTACATTGCCTGGTGTGTGTGTGTGTGTGTGTGCACACGCGCGCTTCTGAAATGTCTTCATCCAGTGCAGAAAATGCAGGTAAAGCACAGTGAAGAAGTACCTGTATTTAAGGATGCAGAACAGGTGCTGCACCTCACTGACAGCCTCACGTCGACCCTTTCAAACTCTTTCTTATTTATTTATTTAACCAGCCTTCTGTATCAAGCTAATAGCTGGCATTACAAGCAGTGTCTGTCAGCTTGTACCTTACTCTCCATCTCTATTTGAGCACAAACACAAGGTAGCAAGGCATGGCCATCGAGTATCCCCAGAGGTGATAGGCTAGACCTCATAGACTTTGAGTTAAACTACTGAATGAGTAATTTCCAAAGACAGTCTGGCTCCCCTAGACCACTCCTGTCCATTTTAGATGAAGATGGATCAGGAGAATGTAATAGATATCAGAGCCCATCAGTCCTAATTGACGTGTCCTATTGATTGGTCAAGTAAACCCATCTTCTGAGCCAGGAAGTAGGTTATAGTGGGACATTTTGACAAACAGCCCTCTCAGTGTTTTGTAAAAAGGCCTAGGCTTTAGGCCTAAAATGCAACAGTAGATTATTTATACAGTAGGCCAACATTGTTTGTTGCATATTTTGGCATTCGGCACTTAGGCTATGCCTATTTATTCAGCGTGGTTTCATAGACCAGACGTAACATAGTGAATGTAAATCTGGGACACTCAAATTAGTATGATATGTTACGTTTGGTATGGTTCATAAGACAGAAGGTTACTTAAGGCAAAAACAAAAGTAGGCTGGTTGGTCGGGGTGGATGGGTAGACCTATAATGTGAACGTCTAGCAACCCAAGGATTACGTGTTTGAATCTCATCATGGCCAACTTGAGCATTTTAGCTAATTAGCAACTTTGCAAATACTTACTACTTTTTGGCTTCTTTGCAACCCTTCCCCTAAACCTAACCGTAGCCCTTTAAACTAACTCCTAATCCTAATCCCTAGCCTAGCTAACGTTCGCATTAGCCACCTAGCTAACGTTAGCCACAGCAAATTGTAATTCGTAACATAAAAGTTTTGCAAATTCGTAACATATTGTACAAATTGCAATTAGTCACATATGCAAATTCTAATTTGTAACATATCACACAAAATGGATGATGGACATCCACAAATGAATACATACCATACTAAACGTAACATATCATACTTTTAAACCACACATTTCACTGCACCTATCTGGTGTATGTGGCAATAAAACATCATTATTTTGTATTTAATTCATTTTTCAGGATTTAAATGGACAATTTTACTACCCCTGAGTCCAGGTTGATTTATTAGTAAGGCATGTAGGCCTAGTATCTATTCACAACGGTCCCTGGCTTTAGTTGAGCAAATGATGAAGTGATAAGAGAAGTTTTACATTTCAATATGCTAATGTACCTACCATAGTAACTCATCATTCTTATGGGCACACAAAACAATGTTGATGTTGCTAAGTGGTCAAACTTTCATAATTACCATAGTGAGGTGAGACATTTATACTGATGGAAATAAACCATAGCTCTGTTTGGATCATATGATATTCACCCTTAGTGAAGTCAGCAGGACATTTACATTGCACATATTGCAAGTTAATTATTGCTTAGCATGCACGCACCACAGCTATCGAGTCACCTCCGCAGCCAGCAACCATGCGTGTGTAGGGAAGAACGGGAAGCTTAAGCTGATTGCCCTCTTTTATTTAGAATCCCACACTGAATAGGCTGCCTCTTCCTCTATTTCTTAATAGCTTAGGGGGGTGTGAGATAAGTTGAGCCATTCAGCATCCGCTCAGTTAAGGGAAATATAGTATTCTTTCTAACAAAGATATCTACATATATTTCAAAATGTTGTGTATGCCTGGACATAATCAGAGTTCATGTAATCATTACAGTTTTGAAAACACAGCTTGTCTAAAAAGAAGTGGCCTCTTGGCACAACTTACCCCAAACCCGGGTTAAGTTCAGCTACAGGTAAGTTAACCGCCTACAAATGTTCTGTACTGAATGAAATATTACCACTACCTTTTTAGTAAAACTATGTCTATCTTTATTTCCCAAACACAATTATTTTAGTGCGCTTTCATATATCCCCTTATGATCCGGATCCTTGAGCATTTGGTACCCTGATCCACTATAAAGGATGTGTGAAACGCAAACAAACCCTGTCTGAAATAAATCCTGGACCTGCATGAGTAGTGGATCTAAGATCCAGGACCCGAGTACCAGCTATTGTGACACGGCAAGTGTATAACTTTTTTTGCCCGTTGTCAAAAAACTAGCTCGCTAACTGTGCATCTTGCTTATCTCACCCTGTTATTGTCAGGTCTTGTGAAAGCGAAACCTTGTCTGTAGAATTCTCACAAACACTCCAGGAAACCAAATTTCGTATGTGAAAATGTCCTTAATAATTCTAAGCATCTTTTAACACAGGCTTAACGCCTAACAAACACTTTTTGTCTCATCGCTGCAACTCCCCAACGGGCTCGGGAGAGGCAAAGATCGAGTCATGCGTCGTTGAAACATGACCCGCCAAGCCACACTTCTTAACACCAACTCGCTCCCGAACATGGCTGGTTGTGACACAGCCTGGGATTGAACCTCAGGCTGTAGTGACGCCACAACACTGAGACGCAGTGCCTAAGACCGCTGCTCCACTCAGGAGGCGTTTTAAACATTTTTAACATAGGCCAGGCCCTGTTGTTACCTCATATCCCAGCGATAATGCCTTGCATTACGCCCATAGCTGAGGAAGATGTTTTGAGTTATAATAACGTTATTCTATCATCAGATTTGCCTAGTGGCATACAGTTCAGCAGAAGCATTTTTATGCATTTTATAAATGCATTTCATGCAATTCTACGTCCTTTAGGCCTACATGACAGGAGACATTATCAGAATAGTTTTTTTTATGCCTCACAAATGACCAAAATGAGTGGATGAACTTAGCCTTGAGATGCTTTTAGGAAACCAGGCTGTGGTCTTGACAGTCGTCCAGGGCCAATAAAAATAAGTGAGACACACAGATTGTACAATATATTGTATGCTACTAAATCAACTTTCTGATGGCACTAAGTGATGGGGAAACAAAGCTTCCGGAAGCATTGAGGCTTTCCAGCCAATTGTGTCAAAAATAGGTTGATTACATGGAGCTTCATTATCTGTTCACAATGCACATTAGTGACATACAGTGGGGCAAAAAAGTATTTAGTTAGCCACCAATTGTGCAAGTTTATCCCACTTAAAAAGATGAGAGAGGCCTGTAATTTTCATCATAGGTACACTTTAACTATGACAGACAAAATGAGAAAAACAAATCCAGAAAATCACATTGTAGGATTTTTTATGAATTTATTTGCAAATGATGGTGGAAAATAAGTATTTGGTCAATAACAAAAGTTTATCTCAATACTTTGTTATATACCCTTTGTTGGCAATGACAGAGGTCAAACGTTTTCTGTAAGTCTTCACAAGGTTTTCACACACTGTTGCTGGTATTTTGGCCCATTCCTCCATGCAGATCTCCTCTAGAGCAGTGATGTTTTGGGGCTGTTGCTGGGCAACACGGACTTTCAACTCCCTCCAAAGATTTTCTATGGGGTTGAGATCTGGAGACTGGCTAGGCCACTCCAGGACCTTGAAATGCTTCTTACGAAGCCACTCCTTCGTTGCCCGGGCGGTGTGTTTGGGATCATTGTCATGCTGAAAGACCCAGCCACGTTTCTTCTTCAATGCCCTTGCTGATGGAAGGAGGATTTCACTCAAAATCTCACGATACATGGCCCCATTCATTCTTTCCTTTACACGGATCAGTCGTCCTGGTCCCTTTGCAGAAAAACAGTCCCAAAGCATGATGTTTCCACCCCCATGCTTCACAGTAGGTATGGTGTTCTTTGGATGCAACTTAGCATTCTTTGTTCTCCAAACACAATGAGTTGAGTTTTTACCAAAAAGTGCTATTTTGGTTTCATCTGACCATATGACATTCTCCCAATCTTCTTCTGGATCATCCAAATACTCTCTAGCAAACTTCAGACGGGCCTGGACATGTACTGGCTTAAGCAGGGGGACACATCTGGCACTGCAGCATTTGAGTCCCTGGCAGCGTAGTGTGTTACTGATGGTAGGCTTTGTTACTTTGGTCCCAGCTCTCTGCAGGTCATTCACTAGGACCCCCGTGTGGTTCTGGGATTTTTGCTCACCGTTCTTGTGATCATTTTGACCCCACGGGGTGAGATCTTGCGTGGAGCCCCAGATCGTGGGAGATTATCAGTGGTCTTGTATGTCTTCCATTTCCTAATAATTGCTCCCACAGTTGATTTCTTCAAACCAAGCTGCTTACCTATTGCAGATTCAGTCTTCCCAGCCTGGTGCAGGTCTACAATTTCGTTTCTGGTGTCCTTTGACAGCTCTTTGGTCTTGGCCATAGTGGAGTTTGGAGTGTGACTGTTTGAGGTTGTGGACAGGTGTCTTTTATACTGATAACAAGTTCAAACAGGTGCCATTAATACAGGTAACGAGTGGAGGACAGAGAAGCCTCTTAAAGAAGAAGTTACAGGTCTGTGAGAGCCAGAAATCTTGCTTGTTTGTAGGTGACCAAATACTTATTTTCCACCATAATTTGCAAATAAATTCATTAAAAATATTTGTTTTTCTCATTTTGTCTGTCATAGTTGAAGTGTACCTATGATGAAAATTACAGGCCTCTCTCATCTTTTTAAGTGGGAGAACTTGCACAATTGGTGGCTGACTAAATACTTTTAGTCAGAGCAGAGCAGAGTGGAACAGAGGAAAGGAGAGAGCCAGAGTGGAACAGAGGAAAGGAGAGAGCCAGGAGGGGAGCTGAAAGGAGAGAGGAGAGCTGAGAGAAGGAGAAGAAAGAGGAGTAGATAAAAGGAGAAGATGAGGAGGAGCGAGGACTAAGGCCAAGTGAGCACAACCGCCAATCCGGATGGGACACAAAATGGCTTAAAATGTACAGACTGATTTCCTTTAATTGGGCTAAGGGCTAAACATTTTTGCATATTTAGTCTGTACTAGTCTACAGCATTATGTGGAGTGTTGTAATGCTTGCTATTGTCACGCCCTGGTCGAAGTATTTTGTGTTTATCTTTATTTATTTGGTCAGGGCAGGGTGTGGCATGGGTTTTTGTATGTGGTGTGTATATATGGGGGATTGTAGCTAGTGGGGTGTTCTAGATAAGTCTATGGCTGTCTGAAGTGGTTCTCAATCAGAGGCAGGTGTTTATCGTTGTCTCTGATTGGGAACCATATTTAGGCAGCCATATTCTTTGAGTTTGGTGTGGGTGATTGTCCTTGTTCCTGTTGCTGTGTTAGTTGACACAAGTATAGGCTGTTTCGGTTTTCGTTATGTTTATTGTTTTGTAGTGTTTTGTGTGTATTCGTGTTACGTTTGGATGGATCGCAATCTACACGCTGCATTTTGGTCCGACTCTCCTTCACCACAAGAGAACCGTTACAGCTATCTGTAATAGTTTGGTTAATAATGGTTTATTTTAGTTTTTTCCTTTTTAAAAAGTCACCAGAAACAAGGTTCAGTACATACACATGTTTTGTTTATATATATATATATATATATATTTTTTTTTAAATGTAACCTTTATTTAATTAGGCAAGTCAGTTAACAACAAATTCTTATTTACAGTGACGGCCTATTCTGGCCAAACCCAGACGACGCTGGGCCAATTGTGCGCCGTCCTATGGGAATCCCAATCACGGCTGGTTAAGATACAGCCTGGATTGGAACCAGGTACTATAGTGACGCCTTTTGCACTGAGATGCAGTGCCTTAGACCGCTTCGCCACTCGGGAGACCAATATTATTGTCGTAGTAGCTCTTTTTGTGGGACTGTGGGAAAACATATCCCCAGTCAGCATATTGTGCCTATTGATATGTATATTGCACTATACAGCCTTACCTAAGGATTGGGGATCAATGAAATGGGGTATTTGTCTACTCTACTCAGTACCCCAGTGCTTTTTTCCCAAAGTCCTCCTCAGAGTTATCAGACTCTAAAACATCCAGGTCGTATTGTTTTTACACATAGTAGGTTGACTGGTACAATAAATGTGGTTCAATTCACAGTGGTTTCAGAGACCCGCAATAAGAGCTACAATGCTAATGTTCTCTGGGTGTCACTGAGTAGACTGATACTGTAACGGCTTTCCTCCTCCTCTTCTGAGGAGGAGTAGTAGGAAGGATCGGAGGACCAAAATGCAGCGTGGTATGTATCCATAATGTAATTTAATGAGAATGAATACAGAATACAAAAAGAACAAGAGAAACAAAATGAAAACCGAAACAGTCCCGAATGGTGCAAACACTGAAACGGAAAATTATCACCCATGAAACACAGGTGGGAAAAGGCTACCTAAGTATGATTCTCAATCAGAGACAACTAACGACACCTGCCTCTGATTGAGAGCCATACCAGTCCAAACACAAAAACACCACATAGAAAAAGGAACATAGACAACCCACCCAACTCACGCCCTGACCATACTATAACAAAGACATAACATATGGGTGCACCTCAGCCACGCTCAAGGTCCTAAACGATATCTTAACCGCCATCGATAAGAAACATTACTGTGCAGCCGTATTCATTGATCTGGCCAAGGCTTTCGACTCTGTCAATCACCACATCCTCATCGGCAGACTCGACAGCCTTGGTTTCTCAAATGATTGCCTCGCCTGGTTCACCAACTACTTCTCTGATAGAGTTCAGTGTGTCAAATCGGAGGGTATGTTGTCTGGACCTCTGGCAGTTTCTATGGGGGTGCCACAGGGTTCAATTCTTGGACCGACTCTCTTCTCTGTATACATCAATGATGTCGCTCTTGCTGCTGGTGAGTCTCTGATCCACCTCTATGCAGACGACACCATTCTATATACTTCCGGCCCTTCTTTGGACACTGTGTTAACAACCCTCCAGGCAAGCTTCAATGCCATACAACTCTCCTTCCGTGGCCTCCAATTGCTCTTAAATACAAGTAAAACTAAATGCATGCTCTTCAACCGATCGCTACCTGCACCTGCCCGCCTGTCCAACATCACTACTCTGGACGGCTCTGACTTAGAATACGTGGACAACTACAAATACTTAGGTGTCTGGTTAGACTGTAAACTCTCCTTCCAGACCCATATCAAACATCTCCAATCCAAAGTTAAATCTAGAATTGGCTTCCTATTTCGCAACAAAGCATCCTTCACTCATGCTGCCAAACATACCCTTGTAAAACTGACCATCCTACCAATCCTCGACTTTGGCGATGTCATTTACAAAATAGCCTCCAATACCCTACTCAACAAATTGGATGCAGTCTATCACAGTGCAATCCGTTTTGTCACCAAAGCCCCATATACTACCCACCATTGCGACCTGTACGCTCTCGTTGGCTGGCCCTCGCTTCATACTCGTCGCCAAACCCACTGGCTCCATGTCATCTACAAGACCCTGCTAGGTAAAGTATCCCCTTATCTCAGCTCGCTGGTCACCATAGCATCTCCCACCTGTAGCACACGCTCCAGCAGGTATATCTCTCTAGTCACCCCCAAAACCAATTCTTTCTTTGGCCGCCTCTCCTTCCAGTTCTCTGCTGCCAATGACTGGAATGAACTACAAAAATCTCTGAAACTGGAAACACTTATCTCCCTCACTAGCTTTAAGCACCAACTGTCAGAGCAGCTCACAGATTACTGCACCTGTACATAGCCCACCTATAATTTAGCCCAAACAACTACCTCTTTCCCAACTGTATTTAATTTTTATTTATTTATTTATTTTGCTCCTTTGCACCCCATTATTTTTATTTCTACTTTGCACATTCTTCCATTGCAAAACTACCATTCCAGTGTTTTACTTGCTATATTGTATTTACTTTGCCACCATGGCCTTTTTTGCCTTTACCTCCCTTCTCACCTCATTTGCTCACATTGTATATAGACTTGTTTATACTGTATTATTGACTGTATGTTTGTTTTACTCCATGTGTAACTCTGTGTCGTTGTATCTGTCGAACTGCTTTGCTTTATCTTGGCCAGGTCGCAATTGTAAATGAGAACTTGTTCTCAACTTGCCTACCTGGTTAAATAAAGGTAAAATAAATAAAATAACAAAAGAACTAAGGTCAGAACGTGACAGATACACCATGTCATTGATCCACAATCCATAGGTAAGGCTGTACAGTGAAATAAGTATTCCAACAAAGTCTAAAACATCCAGTGTGATTAACATATTTTTGTCAAATGAGCAAATTATTGTCTTTTGTTGAATTTATATAATAATATTACAACCTCATTTAGCATGATCTATTCCATTATGGCATGATTGCACTATTTGTATTCATTTGCATCACTTCCAATTAGACTCTATTTTGAAGGCGAACCGCAAATTCTACTATAGTGGCTAACCCTTATTGTGGCTAGCTTCACATAGGTGGGTCCGACCACCATTAATCAAATAGGAACTGTCGTATAAATTAGGGGTATTTTAGATAATGACACATAGCTAGATAGTTAGCCAGCTAACTATAGTTGCTGAAACAGATTGTCTTTTTTGGGGAAGAACATAACTTGGGGAAGTGCGCGAGACAAAACATGATCAGCATCATAGCGTAGGTATCGGTGAATCATTGTGACATATGAAATACGAGTAATCGTGTAATCAATGTGTAATAATTACGTAATAAATTGACGTGACGTGAGTCATGTTCAGGTCCTGATTGGTCAACAAGCTTAATACGTCAAATAGTATTATTTGACACTTCAAATAGTGTTATTTGACATGTATCTTTTTTGACACACAAAGACCAAAACGGCGTTCCATACTGATGGCAGAGGGCGTGGGGCTACTGTGTGTATGACTATGCATGACAAAGCACAACACAATCACAATGCTGAACTTTTGGCGCAATTGTTTCAGCCGATCATACTAGCAAATGTGACGTTAGCTACGTAGTAGATGAATCAGTTAATTTAGACTATTACTGTATAGTTAACAAGCTATGTCAAATATACTTTCCCCTATGCCAAAATGGCATCGTCACGAGAAGTCATTGATTTGCTGATGCTGGTATTGTGTCTTTATGCAATCTAGTTAGAGTATTTTGTCAACTGGCTAGCTAGTTAACTAAGCTAGCGAGCAACAACATTATAACAATTAGAACAAGGGTTAGCTAACGTTAGTTATGGCTAAAGCTAGTAACTAGTTAGCTAGCTACACATCTTTAGATATGATGACTCAAACTTACCACTGAGTTCTTCATTGTTGACTTCACCGTAAACCCTTCGGTTTTCAGCTCCAGGGCTCTCATATTTGTGCACATGATACAAACTAAAACGTTAACACGTTTAAGGACTACCGTTAGATAAACTAAAATGTAACTATTCACCGAGCAACATTAGCTAGCTACACTTCTGACTCTGTTAGGGTTGTTACGGGTTCACTTTGAAGACGCCTTCCCGTTGCTATGCAGGGTGTTTCCATGGAAACGCCACGCTGTGCGCGCTCTTCCCTGCTGCAGCCTGGAGGAGCTACATGTGCCGACGTTATGCCTACTTTTTATGGTCCATTCTGAAAAACATGTGGATATAACCATGTAACACCATAGTATTATACACAATAATAATTGTACCATCCTACTGTAACGTAGGCCTATATAGAGCCAAACCTATTTTCATCAGAAATCAAGTCAGTGCTCAGTTTTTCTAGCAGAACAGGGCCAGTCTAATCTATTCATTAAGCACACCCAGGCACCTGTGCAAGTATTTTCAGATGGATATAAGACAAAGACTTGTATTTTCTACAAGTTCTTATCAGACTTTTTATCTGATTATCATCAAAGTATATTCCTTCTTCGTGCACACATTAATTAGCCCATAGAACAATTCTGTTATCATTGTGGTTGGAATCCTCACCTGACAAATCAATGGTCATGTGCCTCACATAATGCAGTAGGCGACCATCTAAGTGCCTAATGATGACTTATCAGGCAGGTTAATTGACGCCTTGACTCTCGAAAGATGGTTAGAGAGCCAAAGCCTGTTGAATCATTACAATTTAGGGATGTGGCACTTTTAATCTCCAATGTCCTTTTTGCCTCTGTGGACTTTCTTCCTGAGCTGGCCCAACTGTTATTAATCTTTAGTGCACAGGCAATTTCTCTAAAAGCCCCTATTTGCTTTTTATGGCTCCATTGAGAGGGGTTGGTTGCGATGGAGAGGAAGACTGTAAACAAGAGATGCGGGGAAGGAAGGCGAGTTATGTCCCTGTCAGCAGCAGTGGTCGCTGGCCCTCTTTTCTCCCCCTGAAGATTAAAAAGAGCAGGAAGAAGAGTTTCAAAAGTAAAGCGGAGCGTCAGCATGAATTCAGCTGAACTGAGAAATGGCTGCTGCTGGAACAGAATGGTATCACACTGTTTCAAAAACCCGCTGAGGAGGAAAGTGTGATCTGGAAGAAACATGGTAGATATTGCAAAGTGGCTTTTTAAATGCAAAACAATGATATACTAGGCCTACATTTTCCCTTTATAGTATTGCGCTACACCCCACAGGTCAAGCTAATACTGTATGTCTATTTTTCTCTACTACCACAAGGACATCCACAAAAAGGAGCCTCTGGCTCCACAATAAAGGATTAATTGCCTTGTTTCCTGTGACTAATGATGTGTTTATGTGCACTTTCTGTTTTGATCTCTCAGAAAAATCGGCACGCTGAGAGCGGAGTGAAGGAAAACACCTCCGCCACTACCACCATGACACCAAGAAATAAATGTACCTCTATGCAGTGCATGCCTTGATTTATATCCTGTGTTTTCGGCCCCTCAATGCCCCGACAGTGTTCGATGTGAGGAAAGCCACAATTATGACATCATGAAAGCAGAATACCCACAGAATACCTAGAAAATGGAAGCCAAGGGGAGTTCGGCTTCTCCGAAGAGCCCAAGAGAAAGTCAGCAGGAAATAGAGGAGACAGTTGCAACATGTCCGCCAATTACCGATGCAGCCACACTGCTGTTAGTGTCAACGATTAGGCTTTCAATGAGTTCTCTGGGGCCAGCTGGTGCATCAGTTTGTGAATGTCACGAGGTGACAAGTGTAGATGGAACCTTGCTAATCTAAGGAGGTGATGCTCTGTCACCTGATAGATACTGTAGGATGACCAACAAAGATAAAAACAACAGTAGTAGTAGTCAAGTAGATTTGTTATGGTACACAGTACAATGGAATGCTTACTTGCAGGTTCACTTTCAACTATACTGCATTAGAAGAAGAAAAAAAGGAATAATGAAACAAAATAAGCTCAATGGAATAAAAAACAGTAAATTTAGTATATAATATATATATAATATATTGTTACGTGTAAATTACATTGAATTTGATCACTCACATGTCATCAATGATGGATGCTATTTAGGCCAATATAGCATTGGCAAAGTCATCAACAGCTATTGTTACAATTCAACTGTCACACCCTGACCATAGTTTGCTTTGTATGTTCTATGTTTTGTTTGGTCAGGGTGTGATCTGAGTGGGCATTCTATGTTGGATGTCTTGTTTGTCTGTTTCTGTGTTTGGGCCTGATATGATTCTCAATCAGAGGCAGGTGTTAGTGATTGTCTCTGATTGGGAACCATATTAAGGTAGCCTGTTTGGTGTTGGGTTTTGTGGGTGATTGTTCCTGTCTTTGTGTTTGTTACACCAAATAGGGCTGTTTTTGTTTTTTCACGGTTTTTGTATATTGTTCTATTTTCATCTTCATTAAAGATGTATTAAAATAACCACGCTGCGCTTTGGTCCGCCTCTCCTTCAACAGAAGAAAGCCGTGAGTTCCAGCGCGTACTTTAGTGGGCCATATGGAGAATGTTCCTGCTTCCCCTGCTCGCACCCCTTTTCATGCCATTCTGCTGTGGGGAGACCAGTCTAAATCTCTCCGGGTTCTCATTGACGGTACCCTGGCGTCCGAGCTGAACATCCCCACTCAGCCCCTCTCCATTCCCATGGATGTTAGAGCGCTAGCCGAGCGCTCTATAGGCCGAGTCACCCACAACACCACTCCCATCAACCTACGCGTGTCAGGGAACCACAGCGAGGCTATCCAGTTCCTGCTCATCAAGTCCCCTCAGATTCTCCTGGCTCCAGCGACACATTCCCCTCATTAACTGGTCTACTGGTGCCTTCATGGGCTGGAGCCCGTTCTGCCACGCCCATTGCCTGAAGTCAGCACAATGCTTTTGGTGCCCTACGATGGTTCAGGATGTCACTGCGTTTGTCACCGCCTGCACAGTCTGTGCTCAGAATAAGACTCCTCAGTAAGCTCTGGCTGGTCTTCTGCAACCACTGCCTGTCTCTCACCGACCCTGGTCCCACATATCCCTGGATTTCGTCATGGGTCTCCCCCTGTCTGAGGGCAACACTGCCATCCTGGCTGTGGTCGACCGGTTTTCCAAGGCCGCTCACTTCATTCCTCTCCCCTAATACCCTCGGCCAAGGAGACGGCCCAGCTCATGGGGCAGCACGTCTTCCGGATCCATGGGCTGCCCATGGACATGGTTTCCGACCGGGGGCCTCAGTTCTCGTCCTGGTTCTGGATGGCCTTCTGCGCCCTCATTGGGTCATCGGCCAGCCTGTCCTCTGGGTTCCACCCCCAGTCCAATGGCCAGTCGGAGCAAGAGACTATCTTGAGACTACTCTGCGCTGCCTGGTCTCAGCCAACCCTAACACCTGGAGCCAGCAGCTGGTATGGGTCGAGTACACCCGCAACACCCTTCCCTGCTCTGCCACGGGCCTATCTCAGATTGAGTGTTTCCTGGGGTATCAGCCCCCGCTCTTCCCCGAGCAGGAGGAAGAAGACTGTGTACCTTCCACCCAGATGTTTGTGCGCCACTGTCTTCATACCTGGAGGAGAGCCCGGTTGGCCCTCCTCAAGACCACCTCCAGGTATCGACAACAGGTGGCTCACCATCGGACCCCGGTATCGTCTCTGGCAGAAGGTATGGCTATCCACCCGGGATCTGCCCCTCCGGGTGGAATTCTGCAAACTCTCCTCCCAGTTTATCAGCCCATTTCCCATCTCCAAGATTATTAGCCCCTCTGTTGTTCATCTTCTGTTGCCCCGTACCCTTCGTATACATCCCACCTTTCATGTGCCCAGAGCCCTTTGTCTCCCGTTTCCAGTCAAGTCAACCAGCGTTTTTGTTCTCAGCTCCTGCTTTTTCCAGTCTCTCCTTTTTCTCACCCTCCTGGTTTTAACCCTTGCCTGTCCTGACTTTGAGCCCACATGGCCGGCACCACTCTGCCTGCCCCTGACCCTTCCTGCCGACCTGTACCTTTGCCCCACCTCTGGATTGTTGACCTTTGCCTACCTTGACCCTAAGCCTGCCTGCCATCCGGTACCGTTGCCCCACCTCTGGTTTCCTGACCCCTGCCTGCCTTGATCTGTCTATTGCCTGTCCCTGTTGGAATATTAAACCATTGTCAATTCAACGTGTCTGCATCTGGGTCTTAGCTTGATTCCTGATACTTATGGCTTGGTTTTTGCTCTGACATGCATTGTCAACTGTGGGACCTTATATGGACAGGTGAGTGCCTTTCTAAATCATGTCTAATTTATTTAAAATAACAGGTGGACTCCAATCAAGTTGTAGAAACATCAAGGATGATCACTGGAAACAGGATGCACCTGAGCTCAATTTTGAGTCTCATAGCAAAGGGTCTGAATACTTATGTTAAGGTATTTTTGTTTTTGCAAAAATGTATAAAAAAACGTTTTTTGCTTTGTCATTATCGGTATTGTGTAATAATTGATAAGGAAAAATGGGTATTTTAGAACAAGGCTGTAACTTAGCAAAATGTGGAAAAAGTGAAGGGGTCTAAATATTTTCTGAATGCACTATATATATATATATTATACACACACTGAAAAAATATAAAAGCAACATGTTAAGAGTTGGTCCCATGTTTCATGAGCTGAAATAGGCACAAAAAGCTTATTTCACAGAAATTGAGTACCGATTTCTTTACACCCCTGTTAGTGACCATTTCTCATTTTCCAAGATAATCTATCCACCTGAAAGGTGTGCCATATCAAGAAGCTGATTAAACAGCATGGTCATTACACAAGTGCACCTCATGCTCTTCATCATTTCGTCTGAGATCCCCAAGGATTGGAAAGCTGCCGCAGTCATCCCCCTCTTCAAAGGGGGAGACACCCTGGACCCAAACTGTTACAGACCTATATCCATCCTGCCCTGCCTATCTAAGGTCTTCGAAAGCCAAGTCAACAAACAGGTCACTGACCATCTCGAATCCCACCGTACCTTCTCCGCTGTGCAATCTGGTTTCCGAGCCGGTCACGGGTGCACCTCAGCAACACTCAAGGTACTAAACGATATCATAACCGCCATCGATAAAAGACAGTACTGTGCAGCCGTCTTCATTGACCTTGCCAAGGCTTTCGACTCTGTCAATCACCATATTCTTATCGGCAGACTCAGTAGCCTCGGTTTTTCGGATGACTGCCTTGCCTGGTTCACCAATTACTTTGCAGACAGAGTTCAGTGTGTCAAATCGGAGGGCATGCTGTCCGGTCCTCTGGCAGTCTCTATGGGGTGCCACAGGGTTCAATTCTCGGGCCGACTCTTTTCTCTGTATATATCAATGATGTTGCTCTTGCTGCGGGCGATTCCCTGATCCACCTCTACGCAGACGACACCATTCTATATACTTTCGGCCCGTCATTGGACACTGTGCTATCTAACCTCCAAACAAGCTTCAATGCCATACAACACTCCTTCCGTGGCCTCCAACTGCTCTTAAACGCTAGTAAAACCAAATGCATGCTTTTCAACCGATCGCTGCCTGCACCCGCATGCCCGACTAGCATCACCACCCTGGATGGTTCCGACCTTGAATATGTGGACATCTATAAGTACCTAGGTGTCTGGCTAGACTGCAAACTCTCCTTCCAGACTCATATCAAACATCTCCAATCGAAAATCAAATCAAGAGTCAGCGTTCTATTCCGCAACAAAGCCTCCTTCACTCACGCCGCCAAGCTTACCCTAGTAAAACTGACTATCCTTCCGATCCTCGACTTCGGCGATGTCATCTACAAAATGGCTTCCAACACTCTACTCAGCAAACTGGATGCAGTCTATCACAGTGCCATCCGTTTTGTCACTAAAGCACCTTATACCACCCACCACTGCGACCTGTATGCTCTAGTCGGCTGGCCCTCATTACATATTCGTCGCCAGACCCACTGGCTCCAGGTCATCTACAAGTCCATGCTAGGTAAAGCTCCGCCTTATCTCAGTTCACTGGTCACGATGGCAACACCCATCCGTAGCACGCGCTCCAGCAGGTGTATCTCACTGATCATCCCTAAAGCCAACACCTCATTTGGCCGCCTTTCGTTCCAGTACTCTGCTGCCTGTGACTGGAACGAATTGCAAAAATCGCTGAAGTTGGAGACTTTTATCTCCCTCACCAACTTCAAACATCAGCTATCTGAGCAGCTAACCGATCGCTGCTGCTGTACATAGTCTATTGGTAAGTAGCCCACCCATTTTCACCTACCTCATCCCCATACTGTTTTTATTTATTTACTTGCTCTTTTGCACACCAATATCTCTACCTGTACATGACGATCTGATTATTTATCACTCCAGTGTTAATCTGCAAAATTGTAATTATTCGCCTACCTCCTCATGCCTTTTGCACACATTGTATATAGACTCCCCCCTTTGTTTTCTACTGTGTTATTGACTTGTTAATTGTTTATTCCATGTGTAACTCTGTGTTGTCTGCTCACACTGCTATGCTTTATATTGGCCAGGTCGCAGTTGCAAATGAGAACTTGTTCTCAACTGGCCTACCTGGTTAAATAAAGGTGAAATAAAATAAAAATGCTGGGGGGCAATACAAGGACACTCTAGAATTGTTTGTCACACAACACAATGCCACAAATTTTTAACGTTTTTAGGGAGCGTGCAATAGGTATGATGACTGTCCACCAGAGCTGTTGGCAGAGAATTGAATATTAATTTCTCAACCATAAGCCGCCGAAAAACGTCTTTATTGAAAATTTGGTAGTACGTCCAACCGGCCTCACAACCGCAGACCACGTGTATGGTGTCGTGTGGGCGAGCAGTTTCCTGATGTCAACATTGTGAATGGAGTGCCCCATGGTGGCGGTATAGTTATGATATGGGCAGAAATAAGCTACGGACAACAATTACATTTAATCAATGGCAATTTAAAAATATATATATATATTTTGGGGGCAGGATTTTTTTACCGCTTTATCTCCCCAATTGGTAGTTACAGTCTTGTCCTATCACTGCAACTCCCATACGGACTCGGGAGAGGCGAAGGTCAAAAGCCATGCGTCACCCAAAACACGACCCTGCTCGCTTAACCTGGAAGCCAGCTGCAACAATGTGTCGGAGGAAACATCGTACAACTGGCAACATGAGTCAGCATGCATGTGCCCGGCCCACCACAAGGACTCGCTAGAGCGTGATGTGACAAGGACATCCCGGCCAGCTAAATCCACCCCTAATCTGCTGGGCCAATTGTGCGCTGCCTCATGTGTCTCTTAGTCACAGCCAGCTGCAACACAGGCTGGGATCGAACCCTGGTCTGCAGTGACGCCTCTAGCACCGCGATGCAGTGTCTTAGGCCACTGCACCACTTGGGAGGTGACCAATGGCAATTGGAATGCATAGAGATATCGTGACAAGAACCTGAGGCCCATTGTCATGCCATTCATCCGCCACCATCACCTCATGTTTCAGAATGATAATGCACAGCCCTATGTCATCTGTACATAACTCCTGGAAGCTGAAAATGTCTCAGTTCTTCCATGCCCTGCATACTCACCAGACATGTCACCCATTGAGCCTGTTTGGGAAGCACTGGATGGATGTGTACAACAGCGTCTTCCAGTTCCCGCCAATATCCAGCAACTTCACACAGCCATTGAAGAGGACTGGGACAACATTCCACAGGCCACAATCAACAGCCTGATCAACTCTATTTGGAAGGAGATGTGTTGCGCTGCATGAGGCAAATGTTGGTCACAACAGATACTGACTGGTTATCTGATCCACTCCCTTACCTTTTGTTTTAAGGTATCTGTGACCAACAGATGCAAATCTGTATTTCCAGTCATGTGAAATCCAATGATTAGGGCCTAATGAATTTATTTAAATTGACTGATTTCCTTATACAGTATGAACAGTAACTCAGTAAAATCTTTGCAATTGTTGTGCATGTGCATTGTTTGCATGTTGTGTTTATATTTTTGTTACGTATTTATACTGTAGAGTGCCTTCGGAAAGTATTCAGACCCCTTGACTTTTTAAACATTTTGTTGTGTTATAGCCTTATGCTAAAGTGTAATACATTAGTTTTTTTCCTCATCAATCTACACACAAAACCCCATAATGGCAAAGCAAAAATAGATTTTTTTAGAAATTTTAGCAAATTTATTACAAATGTCACCGATCGGCTCGATTCAGTCCTATGTAGCAAAATTTGAAGGACACCAATAAGAAGAAGAGACTTGTTTGGGGCATGAAACATGAGCAATGGACATTAGACCGGTGGAAATCTGTCCTTTGGTCTGATGAGTCCAAATTTGAGATTTTTGGTTCCAACCACCATGTCTTTGTGAGACGCAGAGTAGGTGAACAGATGATCTCAATATGTGTGGTTCCCACCGTGAAGCATGGAGGAGGAGGTGTGATGGTGTGGGGGTGCTTTGCTGGTGACACTGTCTGTGATTTATTTAAAATTCAAGGCACACTTAACCAGCATGGCTACCACAGCATTATGCAGTGATACGCCATCCCATCTGGTTTTCGCTTAGTGGGACTATCATTTGTTTTTCAACAGGACAATGACCCAACGCACCTACAAGCTGTGTAAGGGCTTTTTGACCAAGAAGGAGAGTGATGGAGGGCTGCACCAGATGACCTGGCCTCTACAATCACCCGACCTCAACACAATTGAGATGCTTTGGGATGAGTTGGACCGCAGAGTTTTAGGAAAAGCAGCCAACAGGTGCTCAGCATATGTGGGAACTCTTTCAAGAATGTTGGAAAGGCATTCCAAGTGAAGCTGGTTGAGAGAATCCCAAGAGTGTGCAGAGCTGTCATCAAGGCAAAGGGTGGCTACTTTGGAGAATCTCAAATATAAAACATATTTTGATTTGTTTAAGACTTTTTTGGTTACTACATGATTCCATATGTGTTATATCGTAGCTTTGATGTCTTCACTATTATTCTACAATGTAGAAAATTGTAAAAATAAAGAAAAACCCTTGAATGAGTAGGTGTGTCCAAACTTGTCACTGGTACTGTATGTGTCAGCCTACTAATTATACAAATGCTAAATAGGCCCTATTATATTAAAACATTTAAATCAAGTTCACTAGCCTATAATTGTAATTTTGTAGGCCGCATGTCCTGCACCAGCATCGGATGTTCTCTCCCAGCTTCATGGTTTGAACAAGGTCTGTAACTCCAGTCCACTTAATACAGTATAATACAAGATTAGATTAGGCTACTGGAGCTTGTTTAATTTATTTACCTAAGAGAGCATAGCATACATCTGTGGGCCTTTATGTTTTTCTGTCGTGCATAACGTGCGGCACCCTATATATCATAGCTATGTATTTAATAACAGCACAATTATTTGGGCTTTTTTGGGCTTGAGATCATAAAATGTCTTTAATATATGGCTCATCAGGGTCAGGTAGCATCAGGCTTGAATTTTCATGCCATTCAAAGCTCTAATAAAATCAAGATATATTTATGATTTATATCATTTAGAACGGCACTTCTGGTTTTGGTGGGAAATACCGGGTTACCCAGGAATAAATTGATTTAATCTCAGGATGGAACATTTGTAAAATATCAGGAAAATATTCAACCCTAGTCGTAATCAAATATTACCCAATTATCCATTACAAAATGGACTGTGTGAACATCAATCTTGAGGTTGGAATGGTCATACAGATAACACATGGGATATGTACAGCATTTAAGTGGTTGGTTTGGGATGTCTACAATTCATTTGGGTGGTGCTAACATCAAGAAACGTTCTAGACCAGGGTCGCTTATTTGTTTTAGTCCTCCTAATCAAGGTTAGGATAGCAGGTCTATAGAGAAAACTAATTCTAGATCAACACAGGCTCTTTCTCTCTGGAGCATTTACAAAACCCACTCCATAGCTCTTCTTTTGAAGCAGCCAGTTGGCTGCAGATACTTGATATGGGTACAGATTCGCAAGGCTCCCCTGAAAGCCACAACGTATAGATCCCCATGAATAATATAGGACAGCTTTGAGGCCAGTTGATGTTGAAAGGTCCGGGCTACCTCTCAGAGCAAATTACATCCTCACTGATCCATGACTGAACTCCGATCAGATATTTAGATGAATATGTCAATTCAATTCAATCGTTTTTTTTTTGTGTCGAGACCGAGTTGGTTTCTTTCGGCCAGATTGTTTGTTTTTCTTGGGTGGCAGATTGTTGTTTTCGTGTCGGGTTGATGTGTCTCAATAGTTTTGCTGGTTCGTTCAACCCTGATGGATACAGAATAGACTGGCAAAACATTTTTGACAACAGTCTAATAAACTTTTATCCTCCAGTTATGGTGCTGGAGAAAATGTTTCCTCAAATGGAAGGACACATTTCCTTTAAGGCTGTCAGGTGATTTTATTGGTTCATTGACTGCTTTTACTTCTTCCACTTCTTCACACATTCCGGACATCACTGACTGCACTGGTGTCAGTCTTTGCCTATATAGTATAATTGCCTTCTGAAGGTTTCAGCTTCCCTCTCACCTTAAGGGTCAATGTCACACAAACTTGTGAACAATCACAACAACAGGCCCACAGGGCCATGCTTGAACATTCACATTGATACCTGCCCTCTGCTTTCTATGTGGCAGCACCGAGGAGTAAGGATGTGCTCACAGCCTCTCTACCCCCTCTTTCTCTCCCCCTCGTTCATTCATTCACTCTCTCCCCTCCCTTCTCTCTCCCTCTCTTATATCCACACACACACACACACACACAAGATCCCTATGGTGACAAAGCCGCCGGTACAGCAATGTAATTTGCTCTCACTTGAGCAAAAACAGCATGCTTCGCATTCACCTGACAGATGCCGGGAGTTTGAGCATGCAACACTCAAATAAAAAGAGACAGGCATTTATAAAGCCTATATATTTAAAAGCGAATCTCCCTAAGTAAAAATGATACAGGGTGCCAATCATGCCAAGGCAGATGGGGATACAGAGGGGGAGGAGGGAAACAGAAAACACTTTTTCTAACGAGAAGTCGAGGCTTCACATCACATATGCGACTCTTCTCCCAGGGCAGGAGGCTGTGTTCCCGCCTCTCTGGCTCTCCCGACACTTTGCCTTAGTTAATTGCTCCGGTTACGGGCTGAATAGGATTGGTATTCTGCCAGGGCGTCGGAAAACAGATGGTGTTTAAGTAAAATATTATTAACACCTCCCTGCATTCTGAGATGCCGTGCCTGGGCGCAGACGAAGCAGGTGAAACACTGATTTCCATAATGGAATCAAAGTGCTTACACAAATTGGGACGAGCTTCCAACAGTTTCGGACTTATTTTTTTTCTTCACATTTTGTCTTTGATTCTTTTCCCCTCCCATTTGTTATTTTGTTCTTTTATCTTAATCCCTGGTTATGATTATTCATAGCATGTTGTTGTTGAGATGTGTTTGTGTGTGATTAAGGATTCGGTTTATCAGATATGGCTGGACCCCCACTGCTGGTGGTCTGACACAGCCAGTGATGGTTGGCGACAGCCTCCATGGTGGGCCCA
The DNA here is from genome assembly GCF_018296145.1 of Oncorhynchus tshawytscha. Lineage (NCBI taxonomy): Eukaryota > Metazoa > Chordata > Actinopteri > Salmoniformes > Salmonidae > Oncorhynchus > Oncorhynchus tshawytscha. The sequence goes on along the minus strand of NC_056436.1, from coordinate 41,790,501 downwards.
TCTGTCTTCACATTTGAAAGCGATTTTCTTTTTTTCGACATGCCATTTTATGCCATGTTAAGAGCAGCTTGTGGCTTACACACCAATGAATTAGACAGACTTCTAAAAAATATATACATTTTTGAAACCGTCATTTAAATACACTGAGTTTACAAAACGTTAAGAGCACTCTTTCCATGAAATAGACTGACTGAGGGGAATCCAGGTGAAAGCTATGATCCCTTATTGATGTCACCTCAATCAGCGTAGATGAAGGGGAGGAGACAGGTTGAAGAAGGATTTTTAAGCCTCGAGACAATTGAGATATGGATGTGTGCCACTCAGAGGGTGAATGGACAAGACAAAAGTTGTAAGAGTCTTTGAGCGGGGGTATGGTAGTAGGTGCCAGGCACACCGGTCAAGAACTGCAACGCTGCTGGGGTTTTCACGCTCAACAGTTTCTCAGTTATATCAAGAATGGTCCATCACCCAAAGGACATCCAGCCAACTTGACACAATTGTGGTAAGCATTGGAGTCAACATGGACCAGCATCCCTGTGGAACTCTTTCGACACCTTGCAGCCCATGCCCCGATGAATTGAGGCTGTTCTGAGGGCAAAAGAGGGTGCAACTCAATATTAGGAATGTTTTTTTCACTCAGTGTATATGCTGTAAATTGAACTGCAGACCTTTTCCAGAATCTTCTAAGATGTTGCCCTACAATGACAGGTCTCTCTTTAAAATGAAAATATTACAAAAAGCTGCAGTACATTGTTTCCCTGAACAAGAACGAATTGAAAGTTTCATTCAACAAAGGAAGGAAAAATAACTTCTCCAAAGAGACATTCTAAGAAACCCCAGCATTTTGGAGAATGCACATTCAACGAAGCTCAAATATGCTTTGAAACACTTTGAAATATATGTAACAGCCTATAAGAGAAGCTGTAAAGGCATTTTTCTGCCAGATGGTAGAGAAGATGTTGGAGAGAGGGGTGAGAGGAGAGGGGATGAGAGAGGCCAACTAGACGGCACTAGAGAAGAGTGTGAGATAAGAAAAGGAGAACACTGACCAGAGAGAATTAAAGCTAGCTCTGAACATGGTGGATGAGAAGAGGGTCCTTTCGATGACAGAGCTGTAAAGAGAGAAAGAAAGAGTGGATATGTTCTGAACTCAAACGTGTACAAAATGCAGCAAGTCAAGTCCCGTCGTCTCACATCTTATTTGTCACTTCCAGGTCTCCAGAGGTCTGACCCTCCTTAAACCTAGCCTGTTCCAGACAAGACCACTGGCATATAGCCTTAGAACGGGAGATCACTGACCTGATCTGTCCTCCACATCCCTGCAGACTCATCCAGTTTTCTACACCCTTCACCCCTCTCTCAAATCCCGACCTCCCTACCCCAATAGGGAAGCCTGCACATTTTATCTGTCACATGCTTCGTAAACAACAGGAGTAGACTAACAGGGAAATTCTTACTTACGGGCAAGGTTAGGTAGGTTATTTTCTAAATGTAATCTTTAATAATCAATGGGTAAACAGCACCAGTCAAAAGTTTAGACACACCTACTCATTCAAGGGTTTTTCTTTATTTTTACCATTTTCTACATTGTATAATAATAGTGAAGACATCAACACGATGAAATAACACATATGGAATCATGTAGTAACCAAAAAAGTGTAAACCAAATCAAAATGTATTTTGTATTTGAGATTCTTCAAAGTAGCCACCCATTACCTTGATGAAAGCTTTGCACACTCTTGGCATGCCTTTCCAACAGTCTTGAAGGAGTTCCCACATATGCTGAGCATTGGTTGCTTTTCCTTCACTCTGCGGTCCAACTCATCCCTAACCATCTCAATTGGATTGAGGTTGGGTGATTGTGGAGGCCAGGTCATCTGATGCAGCACTCCATCACTCTCCTACTTGGTAAAATAGCCCTTACACAGCCTAGTGGTGTGTTTTGGATCATTGTCATGTTGAAAAACAAATGATAGTCCCACTAAGCGCAAACCACATGGGACTGCGTATCGCTGCAGAATGCTGTGGTAGCCATGCTGGTTAAGTGTGCCTTGAATTCTAAATAAATCACTGACAGTGTCACCAGCAAAGCCCCCCCACACAAATCACACCTCCTCCTCCATGCTTCACAGTGGGAACTACACATGCGGAGATCATCCGTTCACCTACTCTGCATCTAACAAAGACACGGCGGTTGGAACCAAAAATCTCAAATTTGGACTCATCAGACCAAAGGACAGATTTCCATCAGTCTAATGTCCATTGCTCATGTTTCTTGGCCCAAGCAAGTCTCTTCTTCTTATTGGTGTCCATTAGTAGTAGTTTCTTTGCAGCAATTCGACCATGAGTGCCTGATTCACAGTTGATGTTGAGAAGTGTCTGTTACTTGAACTCTGTGAAGCATTTATTTGCGTTGTAATTTCTGAGGCTGGTAACTCAAATGAACTTATCCTCTGCAGCAGAGGTAACTCTGGGTCTTCCTTTCCTGTGGTGGTCCTTATGAGACCCAGTTTCATAATAGCACTTGAAGAAACTTTAAAGTTCTTGAAATTTTCCAGATTGACTGACCTTCATGTCTTAAAGTAATGATGGGCTGTCATTTCTCTTAGATTATTTGAGCTGTTCTTGCCATAATATGGACTTGATCTTTTACCAAATAGGGCTATGTTCTGTATACCACCCCTACCTTGTCACAACACAAAACACATTAAGAATGAAATAAATTCCACAAATAAACTTTTAAGAAACCTGTTAATTGAAATGCATTCCAGATAACAACCTCATGAAGCTGGTTGAGAGAATGCCAAGAGTGTGCAAATCTGTCATCAAGGCAAAGGGTGGCTTGAATAATCTCAAATATTAAATATATTTCAATTTGTTTAACACGTCTTTGGTTACTACATGATTCCATACGTGTTATTTCATAGTTTCGATGTCTTCACTATTATTCAACATTGTAGAAAATAGTAAAAATAAAGAAAAACTCTGGAATTAGTAGGTGTGTCCAAACTGTTGACTGGTACTGTATTTAATTAATTTATCCAAAAATGGATGTAGCACCTACAGATTTCCCCTTTAATTAGATTGAGCAGTAAAAGCACCACTCGTGGTATTCTTAAATTAAAGTTGTTTTTGACAGTATGGAGCACAATACCACAGAGGAGTAAAGGCGGTAGGAGCATTTTGTATTATTCTGTATGCAAATCTGTCACACTCCATTTAGTATATGTTTTGTATGGTATGTATTCATTTGTGAATGTCCATCATCCAATTTGTATGATGTTGAACAAATTCGCAAAATGTACAATATGTTATGAATTCCAATTTGTTGTGGCTAACGTTAGCTAGCTAGCTAATGCTAATTTAGCTAGCTGGCTAACATTAGCTAGGACAAGGATTAGGGTTAGGGGCTATGGTTAAATTAAGCTAAAAGATATCAATCAGTTGAGGAGAGTAATTTCCACCTGATAACAACAACAACAGCATGGTAACTCCCTCAAGCACACCACTTTTGTTCCATAACATAAATAGACCCTAAATCTCAGAGAAGGAATGTTTATTTTCAGCTCAGAGTCGTATCCTGAAGAAACCCACAGCTCAAGCGGCAGACGCAACATGATTCCGGTGTTAATCCCGGAATGGATATGATTGCACTCTGGGTTCAGGTGGTGTGTTTCCTCTCACGGTTTACAGTACGTACGGGAGTGGGAGCGTTACCCTGGAGACCGCTCGTAAAAGCCCAGGTGAAGATGCTTCTTGGTGCAACCCTGACTAATGAGAAAAGGCCCAACTCTCTGTACTTTCATTTTCCCTTGATACATTATGTTCTAAAAGACATCACGTCTGTGTTATGGATCTAAATGAATGTGCTTGTTTAGATACACACAATAATCAGGCTAAGAGTATGTGTGTGTGGGTGCAAGTTTCTCTTTCTGTTAGATTGTGTGCATGCGTGCGTGCATGAATGTGTGTGTGCATTCCGGCCTGCTTGCATTCCTGTCTGCGTACATGTGTGTGTGCAGATCTGCATGCATATGGGTGCTCTCTCACTCTCTCTCCCAGGGGAGCCTCCCTCTGAGTTCTCAGGAGGCTGGACAACTTGCTGTGTGCCAGGCGGGCTCACCTCCGGGGGTCAACACCAATCCGTCCCATTATGCAAACAGGAATCGGGCTCATCCCAGCGTGAGGGGGGCAGACATGCCATACCACCTCCTCTGTTTTAATTGAGAGGGGAACATATTGCACAGTCACACCTCTTCAATAGTACCTCCCCACCACGGGCTTCTCTCAAAGGCAACATCTGTGGTTTGTTTGTTATTGTTGTTTGTCGGGAATAGAAGGAGTCTTTACACCTGCCATTCATTATGTCATCAGTTATTTAGGGAAACATTGGTGCTTTACTATACATACGTACAGTTGAAGTTGGAAGTTTACATACACTTAGGTTGGAGTCATTAAACTCGTTATTCAACCACTCCACAAATTTTTGTTAACAAACTATAGTTTTGGCAAGTCGGTTAGAACATCTACTTTGTGCATGACACAACTAATTTATCCAACAATTGTTTAAAAACAAATGATCACAATTCCAGTGGGTCAGAAGTTACATACACTATGTTGACTGTGCCTTTAAACAGCTTGGAGAATTCCAGAAAATTATGTCATGGCTTTATCAAATCAAATCAAATCAAATACACATGGTTAGCAGATGTTAATGCGAGTGTAGCGAAATGCTTGTGCTTCTAGTTCCGACAATGCAGTAATAATCCAACAAGTAATCTAACTAACAATTCCCCCCAAAAAACTACTGTCTTATACACAGTGTAAGGGGATAAAGAATATGTACATAAAGATATATGAATGAGTGATGGTACAGAGCAGCTTAGGCAAGATACAGTAGATGGTATCGAGTACAGTATATACATATGAGTTGAGTATGTAAACAAAGTGGCATAGTTAAAGTGGTTAGTGATACATGTATTACATAAGGATGCAGTAGATGATATAGAGTACAGTATATACGTATACATATGAGATGAATAATGTAGGGTATGTAAACATTATATTAGGTAGCATTGTTTAAAGTGGCTAGTGATACATTTTACATCATTTCCCATCAATTCCCATTATTAAAGTGGTTGGAGTTGAGTCAGTGTGTTGGCAGCAGCCGCTCAATGTTAGTGGTGGCTGTTTAACAGTCTGATGGCCTTGAGATAGAAGCTGTTTTTCAGTCTCTCTGTCCCAGCTTTGATGCACCTGTACTGACCTCGCCTTCTGGATGATAGCGGGGTGAACAGGCAGTGGCTCGGGTGGTTGTTGTCCTTGATGATCTTTATGGCCTTCCTGTAACATCGGGTGGTGTAGGTGTCCTGGAGGGCAGGTAGTTTGCCCCCGGTGATGCGTTGTGCAGACCTCACTACCCTCTGGAGAGCCTTACGGTTGTGGGCGGAGCAGTTGCCATACCAGGCGGTGATACAGCCCGCCAGGATGCTCTCGATTGTGCATCTGTAGAAGTTTGTGAGTGCTTTTGGTGACAAGCCGAATTTCTTCAGCCTCCTGAGGTTGAAGAGGCGCTGCTGCGCCTTCTTCACGATGCTGTCTGTGTGAGTGGACCAATTCAGTTTGTCTGTGATGTGTATGCCGAGGAACTTAAAACTTACTACCCTCTCCACTACTGTTCCATCGATGTGGATAGGGGGGTGTTCCCTCTGCTGTTTCCTGAAGTCCACAATCATCTCCTTAGTTTTGTTGACGTTGAGTGTGTTATTTTCCTGACACCACACTCCGAGGGCCCTCACCTCCTCCCTGTAGGCCGTCTCGTCGTTGTTGGTAATCAAGCCTACCACTGTTGTGTCGTCTGCAAACTTGATGATTGAGTTGGAGGCGTGCGTGGCAACGCAGTCGTGGGTGAACAGGGAGTACAGGACTCAGAACGCACCCTTGTGGGGCCCCAGTGTTGAGGATCAGCGGGGTGGAGATGTTGTTGCCTACCCTCACCACCTGGGGGCGGCCCGTCAGTAAGTCCAGTACCCAGTTGCACAGGGCGGGGTCGAGACCCAGGGTCTCGAGCTTAATGACGAGCTTGGAGGGTACTATGGTGTTGAATGCCGAGCTGTAGTCGATGAACAGCATTCTCACATAGGTATTCCTCTTGTCCAGATGGGTTAGGGCAGTGTGCAGTGTGGTTGAGATTGCATCGTCTGTGGACCTATGGAGTGGGTCTAGGGTGTCAGGTAGGGTGGAGGTGATATGGTCCTTGACTAGTCTCTCAAAGCACTTCATGATGACGGAAGTGAGTGCTACGGGGCGGTAGTCGTTTAGCTCAGTTACCTTAGCTTTCTTGGGAACAGGAACAATGGTGGCCCTCTTGAAGCATGTGGGAACAGCAGACTGGTATAGGGATTGATTGAATATGTCCGTGAACACACCGGCCAGCTGGTCTGCGCATGCTCTGAGGGCGCGGCTGGGGATGCCGTCTGGGCCTGCAGCCTTGCGAGGGTTAACACGTTTAAATGTTTTACTCACCTCGGCTGCAGTGAAGGAGAGTTCGCATGTTTTCGTTGCAGGCCGTGTCAGTGGCACTGTATTGTCCTCAAAGCGGGCAAAAAGTTATTTAGTCTGCCTGGGAGCAAGACATCCTGGTCCGTGACTGGGCTGGTTTTCTTCTTGTAGTCCGTGATTGACTGTAGACCCTGCCACATACCTCTTGCGTCTGAGCCGTTGAATTGAGATTCTACTTTGTCTCTATACTGACGCTTAGCTTGTTTGATAGCCTTGCGGAGGGAATAGCTGCACTGTTTGCATTCGGTCATGTTACCAGTCACCTTGCCCTGATTAAAAGCAGTGGTTCGCGCTTTCAGTTTCATGCGAATGCTGCCATCAATCCACGGTTTCTGGTTAGGGAATGTTTTAATTGTTGCTATGGGAACGACATCTTCAACGCACGTTCTAATGAACTCGCACACCGAATCAGCGTATTCGTCAATGTTGTTATCTGACGCAATACGAAACATATCCCAGTCCACGTGATGGAAGCAGTCTTGGAGTGTGGAATCAGCTTGGTCGGACCAGCGTTGGACAGACCTCAGCGTGGGAGCTTCTTGTTTTAGTAGCTTCTGATAGGCTAATTGACATAATTTGAGTCAATTGGAGGTGTACCTGTGGATGTATTTCAAGGCCTACCTTCAAACTCAGTGCCTCTTTGCTTGACATCATGGGAAAATCAAAAGAAATCAGCCAAAACCTCAGAAAAAAGATTGTAGACCTCCACAAGTCTGGTTCATCCTTGGGTGCAATTTCCAAATGGCTGAAGGTACCACGTACATCTGTACAAACAATAATACGCAAGTATAAACAACATGGGACCACGCAGCCGTCATAACGCTCCGGAAGGAGACACGTTCTGTCTCCTAGAGATGAATGTACTTTGGTGCGAAAAGTACAAATCAATCCTAGAACAACACCAAAGGACCTTGTGAAGATGCTGGAAGAAACAGGTACAAAGGTATCTTTATCCACAGTAAAACGAGTCCATAACCTGAAAGGCCACTCAGCAAAGAAGAAGCAACTGCTCCAAAACCTCCATAAAAAAGCCAGACTACAGTTTGCAAATGCACATGGGGACAAAGATCGTACTTTTTGGAGAAATGTCCTCTGGTCTGATGAAACAAAAAGAACTGTTTGGCCATAATGACCATCGTTATGTTTGGAGGAAAAAGGGGATGCTTGCAAGCCGAAAAACACCATCCCAACCATGAAGCACGGGGGTGGCAGCATCATGTTGTGGGGGTGCCTTGTTGCTGGAGGGACTGGTGCACGTCACAAAATAGATGGCATCATGAGGTAGGGAAATTATGTGGATATAATGAAGCAACTTCTCAAATGGTTCTTCCATATGGACAATATTTCCAAAGTTGTGACAAAATGGCTCAAGGACAACAAAGGCAAGGTATTGGAGTGGCCATGACAAAGCCCTGACCTCAATCCCATAGAAAATTTGTGGAAAGAACTGAAAAAGCGTGTGCGAGCAAGGAGGCCTACAAACCTGACTCTGTTATGCCAGCTCTGTCAGGGGGAATGGGCCAAAATTCACCCAACTCATTGTGGGAAGCTTGTGGAAGGCAACCCGAAACGTTTGACCCAAGTTAAACAATTTAAAGTCAATGCTACCAAATACTAATTGAGTGTATGTAAACTTCTGACACGCTTGGAATGTGATGAAAGAAATCAAAGCTGAAATAAATTATTCTGACATTTCACATTCTTAAAATAAAGTGGTGGTCCTAACTGACCTAAGACAGTTCATTTTACTAAGATTAAATGTCAGGAATTGTGAAAACGGAGTTTAAATGTATTTGGCTAAGGTGTTTGTAAACCTCCGACGTCAACTGAATAAATATGGAACGGTAGAAAGTGAGAACAGTGGAAATAGGGGAGATTGAACCCTGGTCTCCGTTGGGGATGCACACATGCGCTTGGAATGTTATCCACTTGACCATGGCTCTCCACAATTTGGGCTCTTCTTGACGTATTCCAGATGTAAATGCATGAGATGTTATCACTGATTGACAAGTCTATGGTCAATAGTCTTGAATGACTATTGTGAAAACGAACATGGTACTACACTGTAAATCTGCATATTCTGATCAAAGTGTGATAATGTGGGTAAGACCATTCCATTGGTACTCACAGATAATACAGTTTACAAAGCCATGGGAAACATGTGTGACCTCTTCCTCATATTGTCAACAGTGGGTGATAATTCATCAGTCTTAAAACGTCTGCATTGGGAGCGCTTCTGTAGCACAAACTGAACTTGACCTTTAGGGTCGCATGACATATGGGGGGCTGCAACTTGCTCAGACAAAGATGTCCTCTCATCTGATGACAGAACACAGAGAGATTACCCAGCTAGCACATATCGTTCTGAGAAACATATGTTTCTTAGTGTTTGGTGAGAGCGTGGTTGTCCTATGTTTTTTGCATACAACCTTCCTACAACTTTCTGGGAATGGTGCAGGATAGTTGCTTGGTTTTGGAACATTACTTTAACAGAATGTCTCCTAAAAGTTCAAACATGGTTACATTTCATTTACATTTGGGCAATGTTCTAGGAACATTTTTAACTGGTTTGACATTGGGAATGTTCTCAAATAGTTCAGAGAACATTAAGAAACAACTTTCTTTTGTGGGAATTTCAGTACTTCAGCATAACGTTTCCTGCAGGTTTCCTCAAGGTTCTCTATAAAGTCATGTTCTCAAATTGTTCCTAGAACGTTAAAACTTTCCATAAAAACCACAAGAAAACGTTAGTAACGTTCAGAGAACGTTCTAAGAGTGTTATTCAAAAACATTCTGTTCTCAGCGTCAACAAAACTCTCTCTCGCCTCTATCTTGTAAAGTGTGGTCAGGTGTGTTGGCACGCACACTAATTGGCCACACTTGATCATAGAGAGTGACTGTTTCCTTTGAAATTGGGTCTGAATATACTCAAATGAACAGCTTTGTATGCCCCCCAAAAAATGGCATGCTACCTACATCCTGGTGGTATAGTGGACTAATTCCATGTATAGAGCACAGAAGATTATAGGTTTGAATCTCACTAATGCCATGTCACAATCAAATGTTTATGTTTGCATGATTAATGCCTAAGGAAATACATTTTCATGCGTCTTATCTGTGCTTGGAGTTCAAAAAGTTAAACTAAAATAAGCTAGCAGTGTTATTAAAGGTTTTATTGAAAGTGAGCCCCTCTGGATAGCAGATCCACAACCGAGTTGAGGCAACCAGGAATATGCACCACCCGAAGTGAGAGCAAATGCACACTGCTCCAAAGCTGAGTCCCCCCCTGTCTGTTGATGTATGCCACCATCGTAATGTTGTCGGATCTAACCAGCATGACTCGACAAATGTGTGAGGAGGCGCCTGAGCGCTAAGTACACCATCAGACGTTCTAGGTAATTGGAATGCGGGGTACTCTGTGACACCGTCCATACTTTCCAAATTGAGTAATCCTCGTACAGCGTGCCCCACCCTTGGCGGGACGCGTCTGTCGTGCCCCCACTGTGAGACAATACCTGGCCCATGAGAACCCCTGACAGCAGCTGGGGATCCCTCCATTGGGCCAGTGCCCAAAGGCATGTCAGGGACACCTGAATTGACCACTTTAGTGACAAAATGCATCCAAGCGCATTGCTAGAACCCAGCGCTGGAACAGCTGCATCAATAATATTCCCAGGAGAATGACCACTATCATAGAGGCCATTATCCCTAGTAGAAATTGTGAAAACGTACTGTGTGCCCCATCTGAAATTGGGCCAAGCAGAGTTGGAACCCGGACACCCTCTCCGGAGAAAGACTTGTGCGTAAATCGTGCTTTTCTAACTTGAGACCCAGGAATGAAATATGCTGCAATGGGGTTCGACATTTATTTTTATGGCATACAAACCTAGAGATTGAACATTGGACATCAGCCTGGATGTGTGAAAGACCTCTTGTTCCCTTGACTCTGCTGCTATCAGCCAATCTTCCAGATAGGTCAGCACCCTCAGTCCCTGGCTCTCATGGGTGCCAGAGCCACCTCCACCAGTTTTTGAAAAGATGCAATGTGAGAGGGACAAGGCGAACAGGTGTACCAAAAACTCGTAGGCTATTTCCTCGTAATGGAATCTCAGGAAATTTCTGCGACTCAGGTACATAGGCACCAATTGCCGGGACGCACGGACTATACCAGCTGCTGATTTGTGAGCATCTTGAATTTGCGAACTCTGAGATGTTTGTTTAGGGGATGCATGTCTAGAATGGGATATAAGCCCTTGTCCCTTTTCGGAACCAGGAAATACTAGCTGTACCAACCGTCCTGGGCTTCGGACAGATGAACCACTCGTATTGCCTGTTTCTGGAGCAGAGATGATATTTCCTCCCTTAGCACTACCACTGAGGCCAGGGGAACAGTTGACATGATGACTCTGCAAAAACGTGGGGGGCCTACAATGAATTGTAGCCTATACTCTGATGTTACTCTTCGCATTACCCAGGGCGTCACTGGTCGGCGCAGGCAGCGAGTCTCCCATAAAGTACCACCAAACTTGACAACCTTCTGTCTGAACGTGGAGGGACTATTTGCTTTATTGAACTCACATGAGGAATACACAACACTCTTGAAACCCTCCAGGGCTGAGCTGAACAACTCCATGAGAGAAATCAGCTCATTGACGTACATCTATCTGTCTGTTACAGGCTTTGGGTTTTTCTTTTGTATTTCGAAGTTGGACGTTAGCACGTGGGGTGCACAGATTGGTTTCACCTCATGTTTACCACTTGAGCTGGCTTGTCCATCTCGTTAGTCTGAAGGTGTTTCACCTGTGCTGGCCAAGATGATTTTTAAGGCTGGCCAAGTGCTCCACTTGTCTTGAGAGATGTGGAGGGTTAACACCTTGAATTGGCGCTCCTTATTTGATGTCTAGAAAAAACATTCTTCATCTGATCTTCCCTGTTTTCATTTTGCACCACTTTTTGGAATGCTTCCTGTCTAAGTTTGGTGTGGGTTTACATTTTCTTCTTGGGCAGATTTAGTGGGCGCTAATGGTGGGTGTCTTTTAGGTCTCTGTTATTGTTAGTCAATTTTCAGTGGACACCGCCATGAGTTTCTTTTAGAACCCCTCCTAAAACCATACCGGATTCATTTCGCTTGTTGTCAGTGACTCTGTTCAATTCCCCTTCTGTTTGAGCGACCATGTTTGGTTTTCATGCAGGGGAACGTAACACCCTCTCCGGCACCTGCGAAAGCGTCAACCAAAGATGACACTGTGCCATGTGTAGAATGAACTTGCCAGCAACACAGATCTCATCCAGGAGCTCTGCGTGGCTCTCTCCTGTGGCCAAAGCTGTGCCCAGTTCCTACAGCAACTCGGTCTGGTAGAACTGCTGTTAGACGAACAGGGATCACGCAGCCACCTGCTCTGCATGATACACCTTCTCCAGCAGAGCAGCCAAAAAGCGACGGTGCTTGTTAGGGAGTGTGGGTTTTGCATTAGCCATGCCCTTATTAATCAATGGAGCTAGGTTGCCAGCCAACTTGCCATCCACTGGAGGTGTGAGTTAGCCCTGCCCCTTCCATCCCATATAGATCGATGGGACACACCCATGCAGCATCAGCTGAATGCGGGTTGGACCAGATTGTTGTCAATTCTTAGATGAACCTTTTCACCTGTGAGTTCCAAATATCTCTAACGGTTGCCCCAGTGTTGTTTTATGCACGTGATGTCAGAATGCACTCACTGTTCCAAAATGTGATTGTTACGCAACAGGACAGTTAACCCACGCTGCCCTCAAACCAAGGCACGCTGCCTGCTAATTATCTATAGGCTATGTTTGAATTTGTCAATTTCAAATGATTTTCTAACAAGTTTTATTTTCAAACAACCATTTGAATTGAGGTGTGTTCCGCCGCCTTATTAATTCACATAGAAGTAGTCCATTTCACTGTTGCGGACAATTTACATTTGAGGCATTAGTGAGCTTGACAAAGTTCCCTCTTCGACAAGACAAGCACAAGCCTCCCTGGCATATTTTCCTCCCTTGCATATTTTCTGTCCGGTGCCGGCCTCGCCTTCACTACTACTAATAACTTTGGACATGTGTGCATTTCTATCAAAGTGCATGCCTTATTACGTTATTATAGTTTCTATATATCGTGTTGTTTCTACTGTAGCACGCCGTATGTATGGAGCATAATGTATTTACTATTTTATTTTCAAGTACTGGTGACAAATCATGCATTCCGATTCTTGCCTAGATTGTAATGGACACATATGATGTGTGTGAAATACTTTTTTGAAGGTTGTACTGATTAAAATGAGCTAATGCTAAGATAATTGCCAGCTATGTGTGGGACCATGTTTGTAGACGTCATACAATGCAATCTGGTTGTCACGAAACATCTTTCAGACCAAAGATGTTATAACAAAATGAGGTGAAGAGATGGTTCATTCGTCTTTCGAGTACACTTCCCGAAGTGAATGATGGTACTGTACACACCCAATTCAACATGCATACTGCAAACAGACCCAACTCATCTTGTAACTTCTCATCTTTTTTGATTGATGTGAGAAAAAAACAAATGGCGGCGAGCACAAACTACCCATCTTCAGATTACTTTAGATTTTAGAAAATGTTTTACTCAATTATTTTGATCTGGTGAGGTCACCTGTGATGTGATGAATTGTAAATAGTAATTGCTATTAGCTAATCAATATTATGGTTTCTGTCAGCCGAGAGTTAGCTAAATATGACCACTTGTGTTAGGTCAATCTATCCTCAGTTAGTGCTATGACTAATGTAGCCTACATTTTCCGGTTTGGATGAGAATTGTGTTATGCTGTCGCTACTTCTGTGAATGTCTGAACATTACAACCCAAAATAAACTGCTCAGTTTTTTAATTTGAACCCTGGCCAGTTCAAATGCTGACTGTTGCGTCAATCGTAACTGGAGGTTCTAAACAAGCATTCTAATCACACTGGTTTGAACATACACTGCAGGGACCACTGCAGGGACCACTGGGTTAAATACATAAACAGGAGTAGGTGGTGCTTGACTGTGGCAGCCACAGGGGCCATGTACTTCCCACTAAACCTTGACAACTTCTGCCGTGGGGGTGAATACGGCCACTTCACCTCCAAACGCATAGCCGCACTTCGGCACAGTTCGATGAACGATGCGTTGGATACTAGGTTTTCCCCTGCTACTACAGTAGCGCGAGGTGGTGGCTGTCCTGGAACTAAGTCTTCCTCGTCACCCGAGAAACTCCTGGAGCCATCCAGAAACACCAAGTTGTCATCCAAACCTGGGCCCTGTATGTAACCAGCCGTCTTACTGTCCCCTTGTTGGGACATTAGTTCCACCTGTTCTGACCACAGCCCCAATTCTCTCTTCGCTTCCTGTACCTCGGTCCCAGTTGAGGTTGTGAATCCTCAAGAATGCTACACGTCTTTCCAGAGACTTTTCCTGCAATGCACACACTAGCTGGTTAGAGCAAGGGCCGCCTGAGCGTGTTCCAAGCCTAGACAAACTACACATTGTCGTGTCTCTGACTATGATTAATTTATGACATGCTATTTTATCAAATCGATTACCTAACGTTAAATTGATTATGTGATTGAATTAAATCATGCAACGATTAAACCATTAATAACCTTGGGGAACCACGGAAGTATTCAGTTATATAGAGCAATCCAGAATCCACTCTATTAAAGATCTGAAGATCTTTAATATCAATAGTCAATTATTAATCGTCACCTCGATCGGTCTCATTCTGATTATCAAAAGTACTTGATTATCTACACGAACCCTAGCTAAGAAGTTGAATCAGCAATACACAAATTGGCTTAATTATTTATTTACTAAATACCTAAATAATCACACAGAATTACATATATATACACAGGATAGATCATACATTGACTACGAATCATGTCATGAAAAGCCCCTAGTGGGCTAACCCAATATGATGGCTGGTTACACAAAGGAAGAGAGTTGGGTTTGAATGAAAGAGCGGGAAGACTGAGGGACAAAGGGATTGGGTCTCTGTCAGACCTTGAGAAGCTATGCTACCGTAAATACAGAATCTTATGCATTCTAATAACAGCCCATTTGGAAATGGCAAATGCAAGATATATATTTACTCTGAGCTGTGCTTCGATAGATGGGTTGAAGTTGGAAGACTGGTTTGCCCAGCAGAGATAGCCATTGTCCTTTGAAGAATCTTTCTGGTCATAGTGTTGTAGAGAGGATACGTTAAAGTCACTCTTGTCCTTGTCGTTCTTAGGAGACTATGTCGTTTCCTAGGCCACGTACGTTTACAGCTGCGGCTTGATAACTCGACTTCTAGGAGGTATCACTTCTTCTTTAGTGAATAATTGTTCAAATTTCATACCAAGTTGCCATAATCAGCTTGCGCTATATTATGGCAGGTCTAGTCGAAATTCATCATTCCAGCATGGTGATCACCTCCACGTTGAACTTCAACCTTTTAACATTAGGACAGCTATCCTAACATTTCTGGAACTCAATGTTAATTTCGTTAGGATGTAGTTGAAATTAGCCCTTTTAAACGTACAGACACCAGTCCTCACATCATCGGGAACTGAGGTTGACTTCCGTCAACGGGCTTTTGTACTGGGGGAGAGAGGTTTCATAGTTCTCAACCAATGTCTGGGTGTGGCCACTAACTGGGCCTACGTTTTACTATATAACACTTCTCTTATTTAGGAGGCTAAAATTACATTTAATCTTTTCAAATAGTTTCATATTTAAACATTTAAATTGCACAACAATGTGAATCTGATAACAAGAATGTATAGACTTTCCAAGATACAATTTGTCATCCTATCATCAGATATAATGTCCCAGACACCAACTGATCTGACATCCTATTCTTTAAGTACCAACGGACACTTTCAATTGGTTGAGAAAGGGAAATATTGTTCCATTCCCCAACCTTTTGATGTTACCATACATTCTCTATGTTAACAAAGGGTTTTCTAAGAGTCCATTCTGTAGAGTGGAGAGAAAAGGGGGAAAGGTATTTATGGGGGGGGTCATAAACCTCACTCAACAGGGCAATGTCATGACAACATAAATCGTGAGTGTCTTTCAGAGAAACACTGTAACCACATGACTGGGACTATAACCGCATGCCTGGGAGCATGATCGTGACCCCGAACGCGGTATAGCCATCGTTGTTTGGTTGCTTACTTGAATCTGAGCCTCATACTTATCACCTGTGGAAGGTGGGTCTTCCAGAGAGGCGCGGATTTCATTGGCCTCGTCAGGCGTGACGGTAGATCCTTCTACCCGAAGTCGCGAGAGTTAGACTCAGCATAGTATGTTGTACTGACTGAAAGGGAACTTTCTGTTTTACCAATCAGGAAAAGTAAGGCTTTGTTCCCACAACCAGTGTGAAACCAAAAAACACGTTCCCACAACTTCCAAGGAACCAAATATGCTAGCTGGGCAGTGAGAAGGTGGTCATCCGAGACTCCATATGGTAGACCATCTAAGGAAGAGAGAGGCGGGGGATACTGGGGCAGTCTGTGCTGTCTCTCTCTTAGAGGAGAAACAAAGATGTCCGTTTCCCACTGCATCTCTGAGTGATTGATGCCCTTATCCCACCCAGTGGGGATAAGTAGGCAATATTAGCATCCTGTCTTCAACACCAATGAGCACAGTCAGAGATCAGGATATGAGGAGCATACGTGACAAATGAATAGCAAAGTGTGTGAGGGAAAGAGATTGGAGGGAGAGATGGGGAGAAAGGAACCCCAAATAATCTATCTGTCAGAAAGGTGCTTTGCTGCCGTATACAAAGGAGGGAGACTAGCGGGAGGAGGTTAGTGTCAAAAGAGGGGAAGCGAGAGGAAATTACAACAAAGGGAGACGGTTGCTGTGGGAAAAGTTTTAGCATAAAGAGATTCCCTGTTGTTTCTCTATTCGTGCATTCATGAAGTGTTTTACATAGAATGCCCTTTTTCACGGAAGCCCCATCACTTTGATTTGACATGCAGTGTAGAAAGTGGCTAAAATAGGCAAAACCCTGAGGGGGGGTTTACCTAGCCCACCTCTGTGTGGGTAAACCAGTGATAGAAAGAAGGAGGTACGCTAGCTAGAGCCACACTTCACTTCCATTTTTCAACACAGGAGGAGGAAATGACCTGGAATTGGTTTAAACTTGGAGACGTGGGAGGAGGCTGATCATTGTACACTGAACAGAAATATAAACGCAACGCGTAAAGTCTTGTTCCCATGTTTGTTGAGCTGAAATAAAAGATCCCAGAAAATTTCCATACGCCTAAAAAGCGCTCATTTTCGGCACAATTTTGTTTATGTCCCTGTTAGTGAGAATTTCTCCTTTGCAAAGATAATCCGTCCACCTTGACAGGTGTGGCATATCAATAAGCTGATTAAACAGCATTGTCATTACACAGGTGTGGACAATAAAATTACAAACTAAAATGTGCAGTTTTGTCACAACACAATGCCACAGTCTCCAGTTTTGAGGGAGTTTGCAATAGGCATGCTGACTTGCAGCATGCAGCAATGTACACCAGAGTTGTTGCCAGAGAATGTAATGTTAATTTTTCTACCATAGCCGCCTCCAACATAATTTTTAATAATTTGGCAGTACGTCCAACCGGCCTCACAACCGCATACCACGTGTATGGTGTTGGGTGGGCAAGTGGTTTGCTGATGTCAACGTTGTGAACAGAGTGCCCCATGGTGGCAGTGGGGTTATAGTATAGGCAGGCATAAGCTATGTTATTGACTTGTTAATTGTTTACTCCATGTGTAACTCTGTGTTGTCTGTTCACACTGCTATGCTTTATCTTGGCCAGGTCGCAGTTGCAAATGAGAACTTGTTCTCAACTAGCCTACCTGGTTAAATAAAGGCGAAATAAATGTAAAAAATTTAAAAAATGGACTACAAACACATTTGCATTTTATGTATGGCAATCTGAATGCACAGAGATACCGTGACAAGATCCTGAGGCCCATTGTTGTGCCATTCATCTGTCGCCATCACCTCATGTTTCAGCATGACAATGCACAGCCCCATGTCACAAGGATCTGTACATAATTCCTGGAAGCTGAAAATGTCCCAGTTCTTCCATGGCCAGACATGTCACCCATTGAGCCCGTTTGGGATACTCTGAATGAACGTGTACGACAGCGTGTTCCAGTTCCAGTTCCTGCCAATATCCAGCAACTTCGCACAGCCATTGAAGAGGAGTGGGACAACATTCAACAGGCCACAATCAACAGCCTGATCAACTCTATTCAAAGGAGATGTGTCGTGCTGCATGAGGCTATAGTGGGTCACACCAGATACCGGCTGGTTTTCTGTTCCACTCCTATACCATTTTATGTGCCATGGAATCGGTCAATTGAAAATCTCCTCAGCTATTTTGCAAACTGCATGGTGCAGCCGTCAATTTTTTGGTCCTTAAATGAATATTTGATACTTTTTTATGTTTTACAATTTCTTTTAGCCAATTTTTGTCTTAAATGCGGGGCCAAAAGACAAGCTCCTTACCTTCTCCCCTTTCCACTTGCCTCCTTCATTTTTTGCGGTAATGAATCAAATCAAAGTTTATTTGTCACATGCGCCGAATACAACAGGTGTAGACCTTAAAGTGAATTGCTTACTTACAGGCTCTAACCAATAGTGCAAAAAAGGTGTTAGGTGAACAATAGGTAAGTAAAGAAATAAAAACAACAGTAAAAAGACAGGCTATATACAGTAGCGAGGCTACATACAGACACCAATTAGTCAGGCTGAGGTAGTATCGACTATACTTATTTATTTTCCACCATAATTTGCAAATAAATTCATTCAAAATCCCACAATGTGATTTTCTAGATTTTTTTCTCTCATTTTGTCTGTCATAGTTGACGTGTACCTATGATGAAAATTACAGGCCTCTCTCCTCTTTTTAAGTGGGAGAACTTGCACAATTGGTGGCTGACTAAATTCTTTTTTTGCCCCACTGTATGTAAACATCCGACTTCAACTGTATGTAATGTCGGAAAAAGTCAGTTATACATTCTTCATTAAAAACAGTGTGTCATTCAGTAGGCTTTGATTACAGTTCCAAAATCCTTTCCCTTGCGGAAATGCTGTAAGAGTTAAGTGTATGCCAATTATTTAATGGTCCGACCACATTCTGTCCTCCAACACTCTTTAACTTTTGGTGCCAGTGAAAAATGACATAAGAAAGTAGTCAAGATCACTAGCTTGATTGAGCCTCTGCCATGAATATCTCACTAGCTCAGGATATTTAAGCCTCCATATATCCACTAGTTCCAATATTTCCATAATATTATTAATTCCCTTATCTGCTTGAGGGTGATGAGGGTTTGTTGTGTGATTTCCTTTATGGTCCATTGAGGTACTGAAAACCGAATTATAATCTTTCACCATAATAATTGAGTCATGTAGTGCCTGCAAGCCCGATAAATTATATATATTTTTAAAGAAGCGTGGCTCATCATTATTTGGACTATATAGATTAATGAGCCAAATCTGTTTATGGTCCAATAGCATATTTAAAAGTATCTACCTTCCTTGCAGATCTGTTTGATATCATAATATCACTCTTTTTGTGTTTCTTTGCCCGTGGGAAAAATAATATATATATATATATATATATATAATATATTTTTGTAAACAATTAGATGTTATTTTCCTTCTCTTTTAGCTAAGTAAAGACTGATTGTATTGTCTTATTATCTGCTAAGCTATTGCAATTATAACCAGCTATACTTATTTCCCCACTTACCATAATGAGTTACAAGTTTTGATTATACCTACCATAATATATGTTTGTAAACTTACCATTAATAAGTACCATGATAATTGAGTGTCCATATAGCTTTAACATGATATTTGCACTGTTAATTAAGCATACTAGACCTGCGACTAACAAACCTCTAATTGTCTTACAATATTCCAACATTCCACTGCCCTACAATATTACAATAAAACCTACCCCCATCCCCAGTTGGGTTGTCGTTCCAGTGACTGGCTGACCATCCCTGTACACACAGGGCCTTTTTAAGAGATATGGGTCCATCCTTTATAAAGAGCACATGGTGCCACCTACAGTACAGAGCCAGATTCACAGCCAACATCATTTCGAACTCCTTCGCCTTGGTTGTACTGCAACAAATTTGTTTAAAAATATATGCACGATATTTTTTAAATATGTACTGTATATCTCCATTTATTCCCACAACTGATGAATAATACGCATAATAATAATAGCACTTCGACAAAGGATTGTTACCCACCCACACACACACAACCACACACAAGCTCAAATGTTCAACAGTTGTTCCATCCCCGAGCCCTATTCAAGAGAAGACTTGATGTTTGAATGCGTATACAGTTTGGCTGTAACCAATATCTAGTCCTAGCTGATGGAGCTCGTATACCCCCCTCCCCCCAACACCCACACACACTGATCCCCGATTGTGACCCATCTTCCCAAGCACCTCTGTGCTGTCAGACCATATGATTATTCTGTTCCGCCAGGGCCACAATAATATGCCCCTTCTCTGATTGTCCGAGTGTGAATCCCTCTCCATGGGTTACTGCAGCCAGTGTTGCCAGCACTGACACTGGGTGGGGTACTCCACCGAAATTCCTACCGACTAGGTATGAAGTCATCAAAGTTCTCATTAGCAGCTTTGAAATGCCTTGGACATTATGGTCACCCTTCCAGGGGCTTTGGCTTTTGGACCAACAAATTGACCCAGATAACAAGATGGTAAATGAATAAAAATAACAACCCATCTTTAATACGGTGGGTGGTTTTAGGCGCCCAACTGAGTAGGACATGAGATAAAGCCATAAAAGCACTTAGATTTTGTCCATTAGGCACCAAACGAAAGAAAGCGGACTGAAACAGGGAGAGAACTTGTCCAATAAGAAATGCTTTCTTTATGTGTTTTGAATATGAGCCCGGTGAAACGTTATGCTATCAAATGCCACCAGCGTCAAGAGAAGCAGAGATGATGCCCCTGGTGTCAATAACCCAACACTTAAGTGAGACAAAGCAGGTTTTCCAGCCACTTAAAAATGCCATTATCTTGTTGGTACGGTATAGACGACATGCTGTCGTTGCCAAGTTAGAATGAGTCTGCCTCGATTCACTGGAAAATAGAGCAGTGAATGATTCACAATCCCTTATAGTTCAATATCAATCTCCCTTCCTCAAAGATTTGTTACAGCAAATTTAGTTTGAAAAGGTATTGAGTATTTAAGTGTTCAGGCATTTCTTTCGAGTTTCTTTAGTTACATTATCCCCCAAATCAAAACCCAAAAGTCACCAACTCAGAACCTAAATCTGATTTATACAAAACCTCCTGGTATCTTTTTATCCCCACCATAGTTGGATATGTCAAATCTAGTTTCAGGTATGCAGTTTGCGATCCCGACAACTATTGTATCTCTGATTTTCAACACTGACGGAACACTTTCACAGTCTAACTTAGACAATATCACAAAGTGACAGCATCTTCTACATTCCTACAGTCTTTTGGTAAATGTAAAAAATTATACTGTCAATCTAAGTCATTTCCATTGTCCCTTATTTTTATACGAGGTGACAGCCTGGCACGTCAACGGCGAGCAGATTGAGAGAGTTGATTGCGATTTTTCTAACGGCACAATGGGTGAACGCTTTCAATGTGTTCTCCTTGTAAAACCGCTGACAACCAGTTAAAATATAGTTTCTATTATATTCCTGAAGCCTACGAACAATCCTATCCCTTTTGCCTTCTTACCAAATCTACTGAGTACTTTTAAACATTCCTCAAGATACCAGTACTATTTTCCATTTGAGCTGAGTTAGAATAAAATACAATTGTGAGAAATCGAGACAAAGTAGTCCCTGCTATTCCAGATCACTTTTATAAAACATGCACAATGTTGGGTATTGGTGGATGACAGTAGGCACTAAAGCACAAAGGTGAATCAATGGTGGTGGCGGTGAATTTGTTATTGGGGGATAGATGGAGATAGTAGTGTGACATCCATGGAGAGACTGTCAT
The DNA here is from genome assembly GCF_018296145.1 of Oncorhynchus tshawytscha. Lineage (NCBI taxonomy): Eukaryota > Metazoa > Chordata > Actinopteri > Salmoniformes > Salmonidae > Oncorhynchus > Oncorhynchus tshawytscha. The sequence goes on along the minus strand of NC_056436.1, from coordinate 41,768,891 downwards.
AGAGTCACGGCGCTGTGGTTTTATCGTTCCACAGTGCCAGAAGGAGATCATTAGCTCCCAATATGGAGTCCATCAATCCTTCCAGTGAAAACGACTCGTCTCTTACCCCAAGGATCAGGTTCTGTCGCCCTGTCAATATGGTTGTAGCAGTAAAATGAAATTATGGTTAGTCAAATACGGGTTGCATCTCCCTGCCAGCCTACTGGGCACAGACGTCAATTCAACGTCTAGTTTTGATTTACATTTGGTTGAGTTGTCAACTAACGTGAATGAGACTTAGGTTTAAAGTTGGGTGAAAAAAATACTCAATGCTTTACGTTGATTACTTTTTCCAAATCCAATCAGCTTTCCAAATTGATTCATCGTCATCACATAGATTCCGTGGGTTGAAATGCCGTGGAAACAACGTTGATTCAACTAGTTTTTGCCTAGTGGGAAGCTTCTCTTTCATTGAGAAACAACAGCATGGTCTCATTAGAATGTCAAAAATAGTGACATTTAACAATGATAGTTATGTTGCCTAAGCTGAAATATACTGTAAGTTATATGTTACTTATGGGGAAAAAGTATTCCCTCTGATAGAATAGTTCGGATTCTCACATTTTGTTGTTGCTTTGTACTTGTATTCTTCCGTCAGTGCCTCTGAGTTTTTTAGAATACTTTCAAACTGTCACCCCGTATTCTAACTCTGTGTATTCATATGAGTTTTCATATGATTATTCCACCTCTCCCAGAACTGTCTGACCTATGGGGCACCACACTGTTGAAATTCCTCTCAATAATATATATAAGACATGATTGGACAGGTTTCGTTTTCACCCAATCGCTAGCGTCTGCTGTTGACCACATATAGATTGTAACCAGCAGATGTAGCTGTAAAAGGGGGATCATTTATAAGCTTATGCATTTCACAATATTTCTATGTGTGCCATCTAGTTTTCACAGCAACATTGCATATTCTACTGGAGGGTGCTAGGCCTTCGGTGGTGAAGCCAGTGGCATAAAATAAACACCTGTCAGGCGAGGGTCATAAGCTCTGGGGGCCTTTGCGTCTTTCATCTCACACCTATATGTTATAATTTTTGAAAATAAATCATTTTGACAGTAACCCTCCACATTTAGCAAGCGAAGTGTTTGCGTTGTCCAATCTACATGGGTAGTAGGTGACTCTGACAGACAATAGTTTAATAGTTTTCATGCATCTAATTAGCCTATATCTCAGCGGCACTGGCGGCAGCCGCCTCGGCCTCCTCACCTAATTGGCTATCAAGTTCAAAAAAGTTAGGTGAATCAGGTCGGACTCGGATGGAGAATGAGTGCGTTGCTCGAGATGGATAAACGGAAGGCCAGACCAAGTTGTGCATAAAAACACTGCAAAAAGCTTTATCTGATCAAGCTCCTGCCAAATTACTTAACTTAACCAAATCAGCAAAGCTACCACCTCGTCCTCGACTGATGAAACACCATGGCAGGTGGAAGTTATAGGCGTACTTGGGCAGCAGCTATCACCAGCAGCCTCCCAGACCCGACAGAGACCTCACTGCCCGGCCTGGCAATTACAGTGGCCTTGTTCCTCCTATTCTTCCTCCCCTCGAGAATAGTGACAGTTCCTCTGAGAGTGCCGGCCCTCCTCCTCCCATTAAACCAAGCTGATGACTGCCAAAGACCCAGCGGCGCTCATGAGAGTGCCCCCCCCTTTTGTGAAAACTGAAAAGCCTACAACTGATGAGACGGATAGCCCTGACAGTGTAGAGTCCGAAAATACTGTACAGTACTGTACTGTAAATAGCCATAGATCGGCTATTATTGCCGCCCACCAGCATTCTAAATAGCAATGTTGCGACACCCTAGGCCTACAGCTTCGTGAACCACAAACTTTAGGTTTAAGATGAGAAAATGATGACCCCCCCCAAAAAAAGTATTAATTAAAATAAAAACTAGAGTCAATGTCCACACCCCCCTCAGAAAATTGCTGTTTAAGCTAGGGATACCATCTTTTTTTTGTGCATGGGCTGCTTGTGTTGGTCATCCGCTTCTGTGGTGAAAGGTGGCAGAGCCACAGCTGTGTTTGTCAGACCATGAGACATCCCGAAATTCGGTCTTCTCACAAAAACGTCTGTGTCCGGTTTGGCCGAGTAACGAATATGACCCCTCTCTGGAAAGATGAGAACCTCACGAACACGTATATGTCATGTTTTGCACTAGGATGCCACAAGCGTCACAAGACTGGTTTGAAGGTAGCCCAGTACCAGTTTAAAAAAAGGTATGGAAGTATATACTGAGTGTACAAAACACTTAAGAACACCTGCTCTTTCCATGATATACAGTGCCTTGCGAAAGTATTCGGCCCCCTTGAACTTTGCGACCTTTTGTCACATTTCAGGCTTCAAACATAAAGATATAAAACTGTATTTTTTTGTGAAGAATCAACAACAAGTGGGACACAATCATGAAGTGGAACGACATTTATTGGATATTTCAAACTTTTTTAACAAATCAAAAACTGAAGTCGCTTGGGGTATGTCTCTATCAGTTTTGCACATCGAGAGACTGACATTTTTTCCCATTCCTCCTTGCAAAACAGCTCGAGCTCAGTGAGGTTGGATGGAGAGCATTTGTGAACAGCAGTTTTCAGTTCTTTCCACAGATTCTCAATTGGATTCAGGTCTGGACTTTGACTTGGCCATTCTAACACCTGGATATGTTTATTTTTGAACCATTCCATTGTAGATTTTGCTTTATGTTTTGGATCATTGTCTTGTTGGAAGACAAATCTCCATCCCAGTCTCAGGTCTTTTGCAGACTCCATCAGGTTTTCTTCCAGAATGGTCCTGTATTTGGCTCCATCCATCTTCCCATCAATTTTAACCATCTTCCCTGTCCCTGCTGAAGAAAAGCAGGCCCAAACCATGATGCTGCCACCACCATGTTTGACAGTGGGGATGGTGTATTCAGGGTGATGAGCTGTGTTGCTTTTACGCCAAACATAACGTTTTGCATTGTTGCCAAAAAGTTCAATTTTGGTTTCATCTGACCAGAGCACCTTCTTCCACATGTTTGGTGTGTCTCCCAGGTGGCTTGTGGCAAACTTTAAACAACACTTTTTATGGATATCTTTAAGAAATGGCTTTCTTCTTGCCACTCTTCCATAAAGGCCAGATTTGTGCAATATACGACTGATTGTTGTCCTATGGACAGAGTCTCCCACCTCAGCTGTAGATCTCTGCAGTTCATCCAGAGTGATCATGGGCCTCTTGGCTGCATCTCTGATCAGTCTTCTCCTTGTATGAGCTGAAAGTTTAGAGGGACGGCCAGGTCTTGGTAGATTTGCAGTGGTCTGATACTCCTTCCATTTCAATATTATCGCTTGCACAGTGCTCCTTGGGATGTTTAAAGCTTGGGAAATCTTTTTGTATCCAAATCCGGCTTTAAACTTCTTCACAACAGTATCTCGGACCTGCCTGGTGTGTTCCTTGTTCTTCATGATGCTCTCTGCGCTTTTAACGGACCTCTGAGACTATCACAGTGCAGGTGCATTTATACGGAGACTTGATTACACACAGGTGGATTGTATTTATCATCATTAGTCATTTAGGTCAACATTGGATCATTCAGAGATCCTCACTGAACTTCTGGTGAGAGTTTGCTGCACTGAAAGTAAAGAGGCTGAATAATTTTGCACGCCCAATTTTTCAGTTTTTGATTTGTTAAAAAAGTTTGAAATATCCAATAAATGTCGTTCCACTTTATGATTGTGTCCCACTTGTTGTTGATTCTTCACAAAAAAATACAGTTTTATATCTTTATGTTTGAAGCCTGAAATGTGGCAAAAGGTCGCAATGTTCAAGGGGGCCGAATACTTTCGCAAGGCACTGTACTGTAGACTGACCAGGTGAATCCTGGTGAAAGCTATGATCCCTTATTGATGTCACTTGTTAAATCCACTTCAATTGGTGTAGATGAAGGGGAAGAGGCATGGATTGTGTATGTGTGCCATTCCGATGGTAAATATTTAAGCAACTTTGAACGGGGTATGGCAGTAGTCGCCAGGCGCACCGGTTTGTGTCAAGAACTGCAACGCTGCAAGGTTTTTCACACCTAACAGTGTCCCGTGTGTATCAGGAATGGTCCACCACCCAAAGGACATCCAGCCAACTTAACACAACTGTGGGAAGCATTGGCGTCAACATGAGCCATCATCCCTGTGGAACACTTTCGACACCTTGTAAAGTCCATGCCCCTATGAATTGAGGCTGTTCTTAGGGTTGGTGGTCAAACTCCGACTTTGAGTGTGTGTCTTGAGAAACTGTCCTACACCAGTGGGTGAAGCGGCATTGGATTTCCCTGTAGAGGGAGGGAGGGCTACACCAATAAGCCAGTGGGGAGGTGACAGTGTTCTTCCTCATCGGGCTGGGTTGTTCATCCACCCCTGGGGGTTGCTATCTTCCCTCTATCCGCTGTGCTTGGTTGACCAAGCGGAGCCGCCACATCTCCATGTGCCCTATGGTACCATTCCTTTGTGAATACTGCATTGATAGGGGACCTACAAGACCGGGACAGGGCCAGACACATGGAGGAAAGATGGAAGATGACTGCATTTCTCTAGGTGCACAGTTGGAGTCTTGGGTCCTACAGCATAAACAAAGGGATCTTATAACAGTCTGATTCACTATTTGTGAATGACGAAGGGAAAACACATAAAACACAACTGCTGGGCCCAGGGGCTCATGGGTAACTGGATTTGTTTTCAATCCAAAATGAAAGACAGGCCAATTTGGTGACGTAAGTGAGGATACTATAGGATGTATTGTCTGTAAACGCAATTTCACTGTACTATATCTTTTTCATATCAATTATATCACAGGCATTGTGCTTTGGGTAATAGAAAGGGAAAACAATGTTTTTATTACTAGCACCCACTCACACATTCTGTACATTACTGAAGTCACTGAAGTCGTAGGGTGTTCTGTTACCATGGATGTTGTATCAGCCACCGTGGAATATTTTCAGAGAAACAGAAGGGCACTGTCAAACAACATGATCTTGTTGCTCTGAACTAGCTCAGTTCGTAGAGCATGGCATCATTTTACTCACGTTAGTCTGTCAACCATGTCCAATCACCATCTCCATGTCCATGTTTCAAAAGCCCTTCTATGTTCTTCCTAAAAATGAGTGGCTTGATTCATGAGTGGCTTGATCCCGCTAGCGGGATCTTCAAAGCTATTTGAATTAGAGACAAATGGACCAGTGTCTTGCTTCTGTCTGAGAAACAAATCTTGCTTTTTTGATCTCTCTGACAATTTTAGCTTATCTGCTGTGTTTTAGTTTGTGACAACATTCACTACCCTAGCACTTGATTAGAATGGCAAATGGTGCCTTTGTTGTTCAGCTCCCGCTGGCTATGGAAAAGGAGCACACCCAAAACTACGGTAATCATGTGAACTGCGTTTCCTCTGCTATTGGTCCGATTGAATTCATTGTTTTTGTGCTCTGATTTGTTCCAGGCGTGAATCTGTAGAATACGTCTCCGCATGTTCCTTAAAATGGTGGTGTATTTCCATAGAGAGAGCGATTGAGGGAATGACAGGTATAGCAGGCATTAACGGGCATTCACATTGACATGGAGTTGGTCCCCGCTTTGCTGCTTTGTCCTGGCATCCGCCAAACCCAGATTCGTCCATCGAACTTCCAGATGGTGAAGCGTGATTAATGACTGCAGAGAATGATTTTCCACTGCTTCAGAGTCCAATGACGGCGAGCTTTACACAACTCCAGCCAACGCTTGGCATTGCGCATGGTGATCTAAGGCTTGTGTGCGGCTGCTCGGCCATGGAAACCCATTTATTAAGCTCCGACCAACAGTTTTTGTGCTGATGTTGCTTCCAGAGGCAGTTTTGAACTCGGTAGTGAGTGTTGCAACCGATGACAGACAATTTCACTCGCTACATGCTTCAGCACTCGGTGGTCTCATTCTTTAAGCTTGTGTGGCCTACCACTTTGTGGCTGAGCCATTGTTGCTTCTAAACTGGTGCAACGCTAGCAGGGCAGAAATTTGACGAATTGACTTGTTGGAAAGGTGGCATCCTATGATGTTGCCACGTTGAAAGTCACTGAGCTCTTCAGTAAGGCCATTCTACTGCCAATGTTTGTCTATGGAGATTGCATGACGGTGTGCTCGCTTTTATACACCTGTCAGCAACGGGTGTGGCTGAATTCACTCATTTGAGTGGGTGTCCACATTCTTTTGTATATATAGTGTAAATTCCAGTCGTACAGGAAGTAAATTTGTCAGCTTTCTCAAAATGACTAAGTGTAAACAAGACACTTAATATTAGTCGTAGAGTTTAAAGAATATCCACTGTATATCCACAATATCCACATAAAAAAGTACAGTTTAATGTGTTGAGTCTGATAAATACTCAGTGATAAAAGAGGATTATATGATATATATTTGCACCTGACAGCTCAGTAAACATGGTATTGATAATACGTCTCTCAACTAAGGGCACGGCTTATTCATCCCTTTTTATTTCACATCATAAACATTTATGTCACTTTGTCTCTCAGTGCAATGTCAATCAAGCCTTTAGCACCTATCATACACTAGTCAAGCACATCACATCAATTTGTTACTGAGACTCTGGGGAGATGGCTATGACATTATGAGCAACCCTGATATAAGAAGTAGGAGTTAATACCTTTCAGTGTGCAAATATTAACTGTATGAACTTATCAAGCGAAAACAACACATTTACATTTTCCTCTCTAGCGGTACACGCTTAGGACCCAGGGATATTTTTTCCCGAGCTCCGTCTCGCTACGTTTTCATTGCCTAAGTGCAAAAATAATTTATCTCTACAAACAACCTATTAATAAGAAATCAATTTGAGGCTCCCAGAAGTGTTTTGTGCAAATGCTAATGAATTTTTGAAAAACCTCTGTGAAACAAATTGGAAATCTCAAGAAACAAAAGAAGCAGGGAGAGGAACAGGGTCGTTTGTGGAGTTGCAGCAAATGATAAGGGAAACTGACATCAAAATATGCACCACATGGAGACATCCATTAACGGCGCTTATGAAGGGAACAAAATGCCCCCGGATGCACCAAGCCATTAAACTAGCGCATTTATTACCCCCCACATATCATTTTAGTCCACATTTATGGGAGGCATTTATATCTGCTAAATGTGTATTGATGTGTTCCAAGTTTGTGTTCGACGTTGATAGGTTTATTTCCCTTTATTCAACCTCCATGTGCCATTGGGTTGTTGAGCTGTGGACTTAAAAGTCTAACTGTATGTTTAGTATGTAAGTCACACATTTGAATAGTTGCAAAACACTGTCCACGGTCAGAGAGCCCATCCATGTTACTAGAGCCTCACTGCTACACAATAGTAAATAAACTGTTCACTATCTGATTATAACCTCAACGCTTGATGATGCGTATGGCCTTCTTGCATTTCACAGCTCCATGTCTCTCAGTAGCAGTCAGAGGCCCATCTGCAGTGAAAGGCATGTACTGTAGCTGGGTCACACAGAGGCACTGCTGTGACATGGCCCTAGCAAGCCACCAGTACTTGTTATTCCAACCTAGTGCAGTTGGGGACAATTTATTGCCCTTTTCAGCTTTGTTTACGGCCGGCTGTAACTCATGCCAGCGAAAGACAGGGCCATTCCCCTGTTTTTTCCCAGATAAAACTTTAACAAGGCATCAAGACAGCAAACTGCAATGTGTTGTGGGGGGGGGGGGACATTAATAGTTGTTTGTAAATTTGTATAACCAGTGTATCCCTTACGAGCTAATTCTGGGCCCTCGGCGCCACAATGAGGCATCTTCCTTCTATAAGTGAAATTCAGTTTGTGTCCTTACAGGAAAACCTTGTATTGTTAGTGGAATATTCAGATCCCATAGAGGAGAGTGGGCAAGGATGGAGGAAAACAAACTCAACAGATGAGAATTTATGCTAAGCCACATCTGCCTCACAAAACTCCCTCGGCTGCCTTCTCGGAAATTTATGAATTTAACTTTATCGAAAGAAAGAGGCGAGGGCTTTTTCTCTTATGTTTGTGTAGTGCAGTGGTGATTATTGTTTATTAGTTCAGTAAAAGTTCAACAATCCCCAGCCTTCTAGTGATGTGCAGTTTGAACGGTGTGTTATTTTTGAACGACTCTTTTTACTGACTTGAGAGTCATGATTTGTTTTTGTGAGTGACTCGTTCATTTTAGTCGTTCGCTTGACCTGCTAGTGTTGGCCACAACGAGTCCTATAGCAGGATTAATAGATGCTCCTCCAGCTCAGCGACTCCAGTGACGTGCTCTGACCAGCAAATTGTCTGCCATATTCGTGTAAGGAAATAGATTATGAGCACAGAGAATTAATATAATAGAACTGATAATTGATCCCGTTGTGCAAGAATGAAAGAATGCAATGAATTGATTATTGAACGTTATGATGGACACCCCTTTGTAAAACCAAAATCTACACAGCCTCTGTTCAACAAACTCGAACTTCGTTTTGGGGGCTGTAGTTTGCGAACGACTTCCTTATCACCGGCATTCAAGCAATGCATTCCGCCAAGAGTCGTTCACAATCTAGTCCGGTTGCGGCCACAACTAGGTCTTGTTTCAAATGTATCAAGAAATAAACAAATCTACATTGTTTAAAGCACAGGTTTGGTGAACGACATATGTGAAAGAGAGTATCACGTTTTAGGGAAGACCCAGATGCAGACAGTGTCGAAGTAACAAAAGTTTGGAAATAGGCGACAAAGGGCTATGAGACATGGGTTTGATTCTAGACACATGAAAAGTGGGATGCATACGGAGGGTACGGGGCACCAGAAGACGAGCAGCAGAGGGGCTAATGAACTTGGAGATGAGGAAAGGGATGATAAAACGGGGGGGAAGTTTGCGGGACTCCACCCGGAGGGGCAGATCCCGGGTGGGCAGCCATACGTTCTGCCCGAGATGATACCGGGTGGCGGTCCGCTTGTCGTCGATACCTGGAGGTGGTCTCTAGAAGGGCCGACCGTGCTCTCTTCCAGGTACGATGACAGCGGCAGCTGAAGGTATGCCAACCTTTTCCTCTTGCTCAGGCTGATAACCTGGGGAACACTCAAAAGGCGAGAGACCCATGGGAGAGCAAGGAATGGTGTTGTGAGCATATTCGACCCACACTAGTTGCTGGCTCCAGGTGGTGGGGTTGGCGGAGACCAGGCAGCGAAGAGTCGTCTCCAGGTCTTGGTTGGCTTGCTCCGACTGGCCATTGGACTGGGGGTGGAACCCAGAGGACAGGCTGGCCGACGACCCAATTAGTGTGCAGAACGCCTTCCAGAACCGGGGACTCCAGTCGGAGACCATGGATCCAGGAGGCCGTGCTGCACCATGAGCTGTGCCCTCTCTTTGGCAGAGGGTAGATTGGGGAGAGGAATGAAGTGGGCGGCTTTGGAAAACCGGTCCACTACCGTCAGGATGGCAGTGTTGCCATCAGACGGGAGGAGACCCGTGACAAAGTCCAGGGATATGTGAGACCAGGGACGGTTAGGGACAGGCAGAGGTTGAAGGAGACCAGTCGGAGCTTGCCGAGGAGTCTTGTTCTGTGCACAGATCGTGCATGCGGCAATGAATGCGGAGACGTCAAGAACCAATGTAGGCCACCAAAAGCGTTGTCGCACAAAGGACAGGATGAAGGGGTGGACCACGCTGTAGGTCTCCATAGCCTTGGGCTCCGTACACGACAGAGAGTACAGTTGTCACCGGGGCAGAGTGATGCCTGGGAGAAAGTCAATCCCGCAGTCATAAGGTTGGTGTGGCGGAAGCGAAGTGGCCTGGGCCTTACTGAACACCTCTTGGAGGTCCTGGTACTCTGCGGGATTGGAGGAGTACCAGGCCCTAGGAAGACTAGCTCCCAGACGTCTTCCCGAGGCAGGATGCGCTGAATTCAGGCAATGAGCGTGGGAGAACGGGCTCCAGCCTATGATGGCACCAGCAGACCAGTCAATAAGGGGATTGTGTCAAGAGAATCCTAATACCACGGGAACCTGAGGGGCAGGAATTGGATCATCTTGCTGTGGTTCCCTGACACATGTAGCTTGATGGGGGTGGTATTGTGGGTGACTCGGCCTATAGAGCGCCCGTCCAGCACTCTAACAACCATGGGAATGGAGAGGGGCTGAGTGGGGATGCCCAGCTCGGACACCAGGGTAGCATCCGTAAAGCTCTCATCGGCCCAAGAGTCGAATAAGTACCTGGAGAGATTGACTGGTTCCCCCACAGCAAAATGGCATGAAAAGGGGTGTGAGTAAGGGGAGAAAAAGAGGTCTCCATATGGCCCACCAGAGTACTCGCTCTTACCAGTGAGCCTGGTTTTTTAGTGGACAGTTGGAGACTAAATGACCAGTAATCCTGCAATACTGGCAACTCTTTGTGTGAAGCCTGTATAGCCTGTTTAGCCTTACTTTACCTCCGCCACAAACTCCTGCAGACTGAAGCATACTGACGACTGTTGTTCCCATACTGCAGTAGCCAAGGCGAAATCCCTCCCAGACATCAGGATGAGGTAAGCAATCTTAGAGCGGTTTGAGGGGAAGTGGGAGGGATGTAGCTCAATGGTGAAGAAACACTGAGTGAGAAACGCGCGTCAGGTGCCCGACTCCCCATCGAAGCGCTCCGGGGGAGGTAAGCTGGGTTCCCGGGAAACCAGGGTGGCTGGGGGGGCGGCGCTGCTAACAGACGGGTTACTGAGGAGCTGGGAGGTTACCATCATGGTAGGCTACCTAAACAGACAACCCGTGGAATTGCTCCAGTCATGGTCATGGCGTTCGGCCAAGGTCTGGAAACCTTCCATAAGAACATGAAGCAACTCCTCGTGCTCTCCAATAGTGGCTCCTTGGGAGGAGATGGCGTTGCAGAGCTGGTCCGAGTCTGCTGGGTCAGTCACGGCCAGTTCGTACTGTCACGTTTTATGGCAGACCCAGATGGAGACGGAGTCGAAGTAACAAAAGTTTATTACTAGAACAGGGGACAGGCAAAATTACAGGTTAAGAGCAGGCAGAGGTCAGTAATCCAGTGTGGTGTGACAAGGTACAGAACGAGCAGAATGGTCAAAACTGGGAAAACTAGAAACAGACAGCAACAAGTGGAACAACGCTGGTAGTCTTGACGAACAAAACGAACTTGCAACAGACAAACAGAGAACACAGGTATAAATACACTGGGGATAATGGGGAAGATGGGAGACAAGCACAAAGACAGGAGAAACAGATCAAGGTGTGACAGAGAGGCTTGTAGAATCATGCCTCTTTTGAGTTTTCACTTCATCGTTCGCTGGTAGGGGGTCCTGCCTGCCCCCTATGGTGAATGAGATGTGAACAAGAGGCATGTAGAATCATGACTATTTAGACTTTTCAGTTCATCGTTCGCGATTACTGACACAAATGAACGAAATTAGTCAAAAGATTAGTTATTTTGACTGAACTAGTTGAGAGGATCAGAGTCAGTAAAAATAGCCAAACTTCACATCACTACAACTCTCCTGTCCCTATCTGTGATAATGACAGCTTACATTTTCAGGGCTGTGCAGGAATAAAAAATATATATTATTGAAGTAATTTATGAGGAAGATTTGCATAGCTAACTTTGCACCTGAAGACAGGTTTGATTCTTGCTAGCTAGCTCCTTATCAAGCAAACCTGACGGCATGTTTGATGCAAGTTGCCAGCTTGTGTTCGATAATGTTTAAACTCGAACTGGCTAGCTACTGTAAGATCCCTGCTAAATAATCAAGCTAACTAGCTAGCTTGCATTTGAGGGCTTCAGCTAACCCCCCAAAAGATGCCTGCAAGCGACAACATTAGTGTGATTTTTTTAGGGCAAAAATAATGATGGCAGATCACCACCAGATAATGAGGCAGTGGCCAGACACCAGTCCTGTTTCAGAGTAATAGAGGACATTGAGAATGCAATCAGTGCTGTGTGTGTTTGTGTCGTGTATGTTGTAAGGAGGTGCCCCCCATCCATGGTGCCGCAATGGACTACTCCTGGGCCAGGGTGAGTAATACCAACCAGTCAGTGCCATGCTGGCGCATTTCCCTTGTGAATTAGCTGTGAATCATAAGTCAACCATGTTCAACCATGGAAACTCAGCAAAAAAAGAAATGTCCTCTCACTGTCAACTGTGTTTATTTTCAGCAAACTTAACATGTGTAAATATTTGTATGAACATAACAAGACTCAACAACTGAGACATAAACTGAACAAGTTCCACAGACATGTGACTAACATAAATGGAATAATGTGTCCCTGAACAAAGGGGGGGGGGTCAAAATCAAAAGTAACAGTCAGTGTCTGGTGTGGCCACCAGCTGCATTAAGTACTGCAGTGCATCTCCTCCTCATGGGCTGCACCAGATTTGCCAGTTATTGCTGTGAGATGTTACCCCACTCTTCCACCAAGGCACCTGCAAGATCCCGGACATTTCTGGGGGGAATGGCCCTAGCCCTCACCCTCCGATCCAACAGGTCCCAGACGTGCTCAATGGGATTGAGATCCGGGCTCTTCACTGGCCATGGCAGAACACTGACATTCCTGTCCTACAGGAAATCACGCACAGAATGAGCAGTATGGCAGGGTCATGTCAGGATGAGTGTGCAGGAAGGGAGGAGGATGTCTTCCCTGTAACGCACAGCGTTGAGATTGCCTGCAATGACAACAAGCTCAGTCCAATGATGGTGTGACACACTGCTCCCAGACCATGACGGACCCTCCACCTCCAAATCGATCCCGCTCCAGAGTACAGGCCTAGGTGTAACGCTCATTCCTTCTACGATAAACGCGAATCCGACCATCACCCCTGGTGAGACAAAATCGCGACTCGTCAGTAAAGAGCACTTTTTGCCTGCCCTGTCTGGTCCAGCGACGGTGGGTTTGTGCCCATAGGTGACGTTGTTGTCTGTGATGTCTGGTGAGGACCTGTCTTACACAGGCCTACAAGCCCTCAGTCCAGCCTCTCTCAGCCTATTGCGGAGAGTCTGAGCACTGATGGAGGGATTGTGCAATCTTGGTGTAACTTGGGCAGTTGTTGTTACCATCCTGTACCTGTCCCGCAGGTGTGATGTTCGGATGTACCGATCCTGTGCAGGTGTTGTTACACATGTTCTGCCACGGTGAGGACCATCAACTGTCCATCCTGTCTCCCTGTAGCGCTGTCTCTGGGTGTCTCACAGTACGGACATTGCAATGTATTGCCCGGGCCAGATCTGCAGTCCTCACGCCTCCTTGCAACATGGCTAAGGCACGTCCACGCAGATGAGCAGGGACCCTGGGCATCTTTCTTTTGGCGTTTTTCAGTCAGTAGAAAGGCCTCTTTAGTGTCCTAAGTCTTCATAACTGTGACCTTAATTGCCTACCGTCTATAAACTGACAGTGTCTTAACGACCGTTCCACAGGTGCATGTTCATTAATTGTTCATTGAACAAGCATGGGAAACAGTGTTTAAACCCTTTACAATGAAGATCTGTGAATTTATACAAATTATCTTTGAAAGACATTTATTTTTTTGCTGAGTTTATATGTATCTATTGTAGGTCCTAGGATACAACAATGAATAATGTGGAACAAATAAATACCTTCAAAGGATACCTTACAAGTTTCAATAATGAACACCTTATGAAACAGCTGTGAAAACCAACTTGGCAATATTCCAGATTTTAATACATAAACTGATTGTTTTTGGTACAGTTGTGTCATGAATTTATTTTCACAGATTATGTTTTGTAAACTCACATGGCAATCAGACTGAAATACTTCATTCTGGTGTGTGGAATAAAGAGATGGGTGCTGTGTGGTTGGAAGGTTCTGCCCGTCACTTGTTCTCAACAGGCAGTCTCGGGAAGGGAGACTTCAATAGGGAGACTGCAAAGTCCAGGCACTGCTGCTCTGTTTGATCCGAGTGTTTGCCCTGCTAGTGTTTTTAGTTCATCTGTGTATCTCACATATTATATCCCTAGTATGATATGGCTAGCAAACTTTATTAGCAGATAATGACAACATGACATTAACAGTTGCTTTATATGATCAGATGGAGGAAGGGATGGGATGAGTGGGCAGATTGCTGGGCAATCAGAAGTCACTCAATGCAGAATTTCATCTGGAGGGAGAGGAGAAAAAGAGATAAAGGATGAGGAGAGAGGAAAAGAGGCAGAATCAAGAGATGCTTGATCAGGTGCTGGGGCTAGTTCTTCCTGTCGCTTGTCCTCGACAAGCAGCAAGTCTCAGTCAGGGGTTAAATAACATGGCCTGGATAGTTGAAAGCCCACCACCACGTCAAGGTACAGGCCGAGAGAAGGTTTCATTTATTTTTACCCAGTATGGTATTCCAGGATGGGGACTGGAAAATGGTGCCAGGTGCCCAGCCTGAAAACAAGATAAAATATGTTCTCGTGGATTTCTGATGGTATCGTGCCATGGAGGGTTCCTCATCTCTGCAGAGAGTAAGACTGCTTGCAATAGCAAATATGGATACCGACACAAACATTTGATCATATTGAACTCTACTGTGGTCAAATAAAGCAACCATTTAAAAAACAACTTATCAAAGCAAAATTTGAATTGTGACACACTTACTGATGATGTGCCATGGTGAAACAATTTTGATGGGCTTCAACTCCAGCGCCAGTCTTCACCCTCTTAAACCTCTGGCAGGCTAGACAAGTACTGACCTATAAGCACAAAGTGATAAATTGAAACACTGTGAAACACTCTCAACATGTAACAGTTCTCTTTTGGTGAAGGAGAGTCGGACCAAAATGCGGCGTGTAGATTGCGATCCATGTTTAATCAACAAACGTAAAACACGAATCAATACAAAAACTACAAAAAAACAACAAACGTGGAAACGTAACAAAAACCGAAACAGCCCTATCTGGTGAAAACACAGAGACAGGAACAATCAAAATCAAATCAAATCAAATTTTATTTGTCACATACACATGGTTAGCAGATGTTAATGCGAGTGTAGCGAAATGCTTGTGCTTCTAGTTCCGACAATGCAGTAATAACGAACAAGTAATCTAACTAACAACTCCAAAAAACTACTGTCTTATACACAGTGTAAGGGGATAAAGAATATGTACATAAGGATATATGAATGAGTGATGGTACAGAGCAGCATAGGCAAGATACAGTAGATGATATCGAGTACAGTATATACATATGAGATGAGTATGTAAACCAAGTGGCATAGTTAAAGTGGCTAGTGATACATGTATTACATAAGGATGCAGTCGATGATATAGAGTACAGTATCTACGTATGCATATGAGATGAATAATGTAGGGTAAGTAACATTATATAAGGTAGCATTGTTTAAAGTGGCTAGTGATATATTTACATCATTTCCCATCAATTCCCATTATTAAAGTGGCTGTAGAGAGTCAGTGTCATTGACAGTGTGTTGGCAGTAGCCACTCAATGTTAGTGGTGGCTGTTTAACAGTCTGATGGCCTTGAGATAGAAGCTGTTTTTCAGTCTCTCGGTCCCAGCTTTGATGCACCTGTACTGACCTCGCCTTCTGGATGACAGCGGGGTGAACAGGCAGTGGCTCGGGTGGTTGATGTCCTTGATGATCTTTATGGCCTTCCTGTAGCATCGGGTGGTGTAGGTGTCCTGGAGGGCAGGTAGTTTGCCCCCGGTGATGCGTTGTGCAGACCTCACTACCCTCTGGAGAGCCTTACGGTTGAGGGCGGTGCAGTTGCCATACCAGGCGGTGATACAGCCCGCCAGGATGCTCTCGATTGTGCATCTGTAGAAGTTTATGAGTGCTTTTGGTGACAAGCCGAATTTCTTCAGCCTCCTGAGGTTGAAGAGGCGCTGCTGCGCCTTCCTCACGATGCTGTCTGTGTGAGTGGACCAATTCAGTTTGTCTGTGATGTGTATGCCGAGGAACTTAAAACTTGCTACCCTCTCCACTACTGTTCCATCGATGTGGATGGGGGTGTTCCCTCTGCTGTTTCCTGAAGTCCACAATCATCTCCTTAGTTTTGTTGACGTTGAGTGTGAGGTTATTTTCCTGACACCACACTCCGAGGGCCCTCACCTCCTCCCTGTAGGCCGTCTCGTCGTTGTTGGTAATCAAGCCTACCACTGTTGTGTCGTCCGCAAACTTGATGATTGAGTTGGAGGCGTGCGTGGCCACGCAGTCGTGGGTGAACAGGGAGTACAGGAGAGGGCTCAGAACGCACCCTTGTGGGGCCCCAGTGTTGAGGATCAGCGGGGAGGAGATGTTGTTGCCTACCCTCACCACCTGGGGGCGGCCCGTCAGGAAGTCCAGTACCCAGTTGCACAGGGCGGGGTCGAGACCCAGGGTCTTGAGCTTGATGATGAGCTTGGAGGGTACTATGGTGTTGAATGCCGAGCTGTAGTCGATGAACAGCATTCTCACATAGGTATTCCTCTTGTCCAGATGGGTTAGGGCAGTGTGCAGTGTGGTTGAGATTGCATCGTCTGTGGACCTATTTGGGCAGTAAGCAAATTGGAGTGGGTCTAGGGTGTCAGGTAGGGTGGAGGTGATATGGTCCTTGACTAGTCTCTCAAAGCACTTCATGATGACGGATGTGAGTGCTACGGGGCGGTAGTCGTTTAGCTCAGTTACCTTAGCTTTCTTGGGAACAGGAACAATGGTGGCCCTCTTGAAGCATGTGGGAACAGCAGACTGGTATAGGGATTGATTGAATATGTCCGTAAACACACCGGCCAGCTGGTTTGCGTATGCTCTGAGGGCGCGGCTGGGGATGCCGTCTGGGCCTGCAGCCTTGCGAGGGTTAACACGTTTAAATGTTTTACTCACTTCGGCTGCAGTGAAGGAGAGACCGCATGTTTTCGTTGCAGGCCGTGTCAGTTGCACTGTATTGTCCTCAAAGCGGGCAAAAAGTTATTTAGTCTGCCTGGGAGCAAGACATCCTGGCCCGTGACTGGGCTGGGTTTCTTCCTGTAGTCCGTGATTGACTGTAGACCCTGCCACATGCCTCTTGTGTCTGAGCCGTTGAATTGAGATTCTCTTTTGTCTCTGTACTGGCGCTTAGCTTGTTTGATAGCCTTGCGAGAGGAATAGCTGCACTGTTTGTATTCAGTCATGTTACCAGACACCTTGCCCTGATTAAAAGCAGTGGTTCGCGCCTTCAGTTTCACACGAATGCTGCCATCAATCCACGGTTTCTGGTTAGGGAATGTTTTAATCGTTGCTATGGGAACGACATCTTCAACGCACGTTCTAATGAACGCGCACACCGAATCAGCGTATTCGTCAATGTTGTTGTCTGAAGCAATACGACACATCTCCCAGTCCACGTGATGGAAGCAGTCTTGGAGTGTGGAGTCAGCTTGGTCAGACCAGCGTTGGACAGACCTCAGCGTGGGAGCTTCTTTTTTTAGTTTCTGTCTGTAGGCAGGGATCAACAAAATGGAGTCGTGGTCAGCTTTTCCGAAAGGGGGGCGGGGCAGGGCCTTATATGCGTCGCGGAAGTTAGAGTAACAATGATCCAGGGTCTTTCCACCCCTGGTTGCGCAATCGATATGCTGATAAAATTTAGGGAGTCTTGTTTTCAGATTAGCCTTGTTAAAATCCCCAGCTACAATGAATGCAGCCTCCGGATAAATCGTTTCCAGTTTGCAGAGAGTTAAATAAAGTTTGTTCAGAGCCTTCGATGTGTCTGCTTGGGGGATATATACGGCTGTGATTATAATCGAAGAGAATTCTCTTGGTAGATAATGCGGTCCACATTTGATTGTGAGGAATTCTAAATCAGGTGAACAGAAGGATTTGAGTTCCTGTATGTTTCTTTCATCACACCATGTCACGTTAGTCATAAGGCATACGCCCCCGCCCCTCTTCTTACCAGAAAGATGTTTGTTTCTGTCGGCGCGATGCGTGGAGAAACCCGCTGGCTGCACCGCTTCGGATAGCGTCTCTCCAGTTAGCCATGTTTCCGTGAAGCAGAGAACGTTACAGTCTCTGATGTCCCTCTGGAATGCTACCCTTGCTCGGATTTCATCAACCTTGTTGTCAAGAGACTGGACATTGGCAAGAAGAATGCTAGGGAGTGGTGCACGGTGTGCCCGGAGTCTGACCAGAAGACCGCTTCGTTTCCCTCTTTTTCTGAGTCATTTTTTTGGGTCGCTGCATGTAATCCACTCCGTTGCACTGGTTGTAAGGCAGAACACAGGATCCGCATCGCGAAAAACATATTCTTGGTCGTACTGATGGTGAGTTGACGCTGATCTTATATTCAGTAGTTCTTCTCGGCTGTATGTAATGAAACCTAAGATGACCTGGGGTACTAGTGTAAGAAATAACAAGTAAAAAAACAAAAAACTGCATAGTTTCGTAGGAACGCGAAGCGAGGCGGCCATCTCTGTCGGCGCCGGAAGTAATATATCACCCACCAACACACAGTGAAACCCAGGCTACCTAAATATGGTTCCCAATCAAAGACAATGACTAACACCTGCCTCTGATTGAGAACCATATCAGGCCAGACATAGAAATAGACAAACTAGACATGAAACATAGAATGCCCACTCAGCTCACACCCTGACCAACCGAAACATAGAAATATACAAAGTAAACTATGGTCAGGGTGTGACAGTACCCCCCCCCCCCAAGGTGCGGACTCCGGCCGCAAAACCTGAACCTATCGGGGAGGGTCTGGGTGGGCATCTGTCCGCGGTGGCGGCTCTGGTGCTGGACGTGGCCCCCACTTCATCGTAGTCTTAGTCCCCCACCTTGTCGGCTTCCGTAACCTCCTAGCCACGGCAACCCTACTTAATAACACGGGACAGAGGGGCAGCTCGGGACAGAGGGGCAGCTCGGGACAGAGGGGCAGCTCGAGGCAGAGGGGCAGCTCGGGACAGAGGGGCTCTTCAGACTCCGGCAGCACAGGAGAGGAGGAAGGCTCTGGCAGATCCTGGCTGACTGGCGGATCTGGAAGAGTCTGGCAGACTGGCGGATCTGGAAGAGTCTGGCAGACTGGCGGATCTGGAAGAGTCTGGCGGATCTGGAAGAGTCTGGCAGACTGGCGGATCTGGAAGAGTCTGGCAGACTGGCGGACCTGGAAGAGTCTGGCAGACTGGCGGATCTGGAAGAGTCTGGCAGACTGGTGGATCCTGGCTGACCTGGAAGAGTCTGGCTGACTGGCGGATCTGGAAGAGTCTGGCCACTCCTTGCAGACTGGCAGCTCCTTGCAGACTGGCAGCTCCGGCTGCTCCATGCAGACTGGCAGCTCCATGCAGACTGGCAGCTCTGGCAGCTCCATGCAGACTGGCAGCTCTGGCTGCTCCATGCAGACTGGCAGCTCTGGCTGCTCCATGCAGACTGACAGCTCTGGCTGCTCCATGCAGACTGACAGCTCTGGCTGCTCCATGCAGGCTGGCAGCTCTGGCTGCTCCATGCAGGCTGGCAGCTCTGGCTG